>NW_021632832.1:0-56364 GCF_004799145.2 Neltuma alba | reverse complement strand
TGGCATCAGCTCTTTTGGGTTGCATCGTCCTGGATCTTTGACTTCAATTGCACGGTCACGTTGGGTTTGTACAGTGGCCCACCTCCATTAACCTGGGTTTGTCATACCAAATCCCAATCCATCATCATCCAAGGTACAACTACATAAGACAGCAATAAGAGTTGATCTAGTCAACAAAAAGTCAGTTTATAAACTGTAAGATTGTGAGTTCTAATTTCGCTACTAATATGAGAATTTTGTTGGTGAGTGATCTATAAATACCTCTGTAAGTCATCTATAAGCCTGGAGGAATATTCTTATCTTCGTCACCCCAATTCACCTCAATTTTTTTTACCAAAAAAAAAAACAAAAACCATAAAATGCCCCCAGCTTTTCACCATTTTTATTAGTAGGGAAAAAAAAGTAAAAGCAAGCAACAATAAGAAATCGCACGTGTAAAGTCTGAGAAGAGCCGCCGGTGAATCTGCGTATCCATAAAAGCTGGCCTGTGTCCACCTTGAAATCTTAGGGCTATTACCCAAGTCAACTCAAGATTGTCAACTCAAGATTGACACGGGATAATTTTTGAATTCATTTTAAGTAATTTTATACGTAAAAAGTAAATACTAACCTCTAATTCTAATTATAAGACCAGTTAACTAATTTGAAGAGATTAATAAACTTAATTAAATTAGTTACTTGTAATGAATATGTGTTGTTTTTCCTAAAATATCATTACTAACAAATTTGTTATCTAGACCTACTATTGTTAGAAGGATTATTTTGAAAAGAAATACATAAATATGAGAACCAAAATAGATTAGGATCTTATATTTAAATCAAAATAAAAGTGAAATAAGATTTTATATTAAAGACCGAATATATGAGAACTGAAGAACACCCCACATGAAATGTTTAGATCTCTTTCACTTTCATCTGCTTATGTGAAACTCTATTTTTCTCTTGGAGCAAGACAGGCAACTCGTGAGAACAGGCAGAGTCAAACATTTGAGGCAGAATCCGGGGAAGATATAAATGAGTGACGTTTAATGACGCCTTCACTGCCCACCGGCCACCGCTTCACTTGATATATGCCTTTAACTGCCCACCGGTGCACTCCAGATGTGGCACCCATTACGCAGATTGCAAATTTCAACAAGCATTACGTGTTATTGTGCCCAAGTCTTATAAATTTCAAATAACTAGTTGACAAATAATAAACAATAAATTAAAATTAATTAAAAATAATAATAGGTTAAAAATATATTTTTGTTTTAAAATATATCATTATAATAAATAAAAAATGATACAAAAAGAATGTGTAGAGAAATGTGATAAGAAAAATTATAGCAAAAGAGAGAATAAGTAATTAATGGCAAATTGAAAAAGTACGTTAAATGTTAAGACAAACACTAAATTAAAACTTATAAAATAAATCATACTCCTTCCTAAATTTAAATCACATTATTATATAAAAACTTGGTTTAGTCCTCTGATTCTGTTTATAAATTATTCCATTTGGTTCTTATTATAAGCTTCAAATAATAAATTCATATACAACAAACTGTTAGTTAAAATTAGTTATAAGCAATAAATACGTTAAAAAATATAATTTTGTTTCTAAATATGCCCTTATAATAAATGGAAAAAAGGATGAAAGATAATGTATAGAGAAATGTGATCAGAAGAGAATAAATAATTAAGGGCAAAAGTGAGAAAAATGCAATAAATGTTAAGACGAACTTTAAATTGAAGTTTATAAAATAGACCACATCCTTTTTCAAATTTGATGCTTATAAATTGGATTAAGATTTTATACTTATGAACAAAAAATTTAATTCGTAACTGGCTCTTATATTAATAACTGGAAATAGTACTGATTAATAAGCTTAATAAACAAGCCAGGTAGATTTATTCATAATCAATATAATTCACTTATTTGGAATTCAGCAAGGCAGGCAAAGCTACAATCAACAAAAGAAAGATAAACACCCTGGGGACTTTATGAGTGCTCTTAACTCCCCTTAAATTTATTCAATATAAGAAAAGCATACATGTCCAGTAAATTAGAAGATGATAATTAAGATACAATGATAGTAATAGATTATGATTTAGCATATTTAAAGTGACTCTGCGCAATAGAGAGGCATACTTGAAGAGGCTTAATTAATTAATGAGGTTGGGAGGATTGGAGAGAGTGATTTCGCAAAGAGGTGAAGAAGCGAAGCAAGAGGGAATTGATGAGGGAATCAGGGAAGAGTCGAACGAACACGGCTTGGAGAGAATGCAAGGGATGAGGCTCACACTCCTTCTCGTATCCAAACCATCTCATGCTGCTTCTGCTGTATTCCTCTGCTGTTAGAATCGCCCATGACGCCTCCCTCTTTATCATCTTCGTTGCCACATATAATGGCTCCTATATATATATATATATATATATATATTATATATATATACACATTCATAACAACAACCATCAACCACATTAATTTAATTATCTCAATAACACTGCCTTAACTTAATTACTACCTTCTTCCACATAATATAGTTACCTGACACTGGATGTCAATTCCCTTCTCTTTGTACTCCAAACTCATGCTTCTTGACATCATCCTTACGTACCTGAAATAAATCCTCATTCCCCTTAACTTTTCGAATATGAATAGTTACTGATAAGAAGAAGCTTTGGTCCTCAATTTAAGTTACTTATAGCATATTTAATGTCTTGTTTTTCAGTTTCATTCTTATTTAATTCTGACTGAAAAGAAAAAGAAGGGAGAGGTCTGAGAATGATTTGTGTGTGTGTGTGTATATGGAGAGAGAGAGAGAGAGAACTTCAATAAGAGTAAAAATGAAAATTTTTGTTAATTTAATGCATTTCTTGATATGGCAAAATATATTACAAGTGACTCATATTAAGGATCGGAGTGGTTTTTATTTTGTACATAAGAAAGAATTAAGGTTCCGTTTGGTACGAATCATTAAAAATTAAAGATAAGGACTAAGATTGTAATTGAGAAAAATCATTAAAAAAAAATTTAGGATAAGTAATTGTTTGTTATATGGGATTAGACAAACCCATAAAGGTAGGATTGGGGAATAGCATCTCCCCCTATGGTATTTCCTGATCTCACCTCCACGAGTTTGTCTAATCTCATATAACAAGCAGTTACTCATGATAAATATCTTTTTAATGATTTTTCTCAATTACAATCATTGTCCATATCCTTCATTTTTAATGCTTCGTAGTATTCCTCAATCTTACATACATGGATTTGTCAAATCTTATATAACAAACAATCTCTCATACTAAACACTCTTTTGATAAATTTTTCAGTTTCAATTTAAATTCTTACATCTCATTTTTAATACTTTGTAGCAAAGGAGCACTAAAATACGCCTTTGATTGTATTAGTGAGCTGTAGACCTGGGTGACAAATTATTACTCTTATTAAATTCCATCACATCCCAACCTCTCCCGTGGACACAACTGACGCAGCTCATTATGTATAAATATAATAAATCCCGACACATCATGCTGCCGCTCCACTAATTTGGATACTAACTGATCCTCCTGTCCTTACCCTATCCTCCGCTCAGAGAATTGAAGTGTTAGGTTTCACAGTTGTGTCAATAATTGTTGTGAGCAACAGGATTAAGAATATGTTTGATGGTAGGAACATGATTAGTGTTGTGAGGTACGTATGATTATGTTTTAATGAACCGATGCATGGCATGAACTGAGTAAATATATAGAGGGGAGACTCAGGAATAGGATGATTAAGCAGATAAAGGACGTGCGTGGATAGATAGAGAAAATGGAACTTACTCTTTTGTGGCGGCGTAGACGGCGTTGAGAGGGTAAGAAGGAAAGGCGACGGTGAGGCCGGAGCCGATGTTGATGATGGCTCCTTTCTTCTTCTTCAGCATCTGTGGGATCACTGCCTTTGTCATCCAAGTCAGTCCCTCCATGTTCACTTTAATCATCTGCTCCATCGTCTCCAACTCCCCCTCGTGAAAGAACCTAGGCTCACCGGAACCCACCGTGCCTGCGTTATTAACCAGCACGCCGACATCTAGACCTTCTGTCGCCTCCTCCATCCTCTTCATTATCTCCTCCCCACCGATGCTCCCCAGATCCATCTCCACCACCCTGGCATCCGCGTCAGGGTGTCTCTCTCTAATCTCCGTCCATGTGTCATGAAGTTTTCTGGGTTTCGTCCGACCAGAACCAGATTGAGTCCTCTGGAGGCGAGTTCAAAAGTGAGGGCTTTACCGATTCCGTCGGTGCAGCCGGTGACGATGGCCCAAGAGCCGTAGTGTTTGAGGTTCTTGGGCGGCCTCAAGAACATGACCCACAGCCACCACAGGACATGGGTCGCGAGTTTGCAGAGAGAGATGAAGCCTAGGGTGCATGTTGCCACCACCATGAAATCAACCCACGTGCTTGTGGCCATTCTCCAGAGCAAGCATGCTGCAGAAGCAAGTTTACTGTATCTTGAGATTGTCCATAATATATCATGCACTAGCAAGCTACTATAATTGCAAAGTTCGCTATTCCCTCTCAATTATTGTGACAAATAAAGTATATATTCAAAGTCACTTTCAGTGCTAATAGCAACAATCAGCATGGTGCTGATAATCAAATATTAATCATTCAAATCTAAATATTGAAGGCCAATATTTAACATTTAGTATATTTTTTTCCAAAAAATATTTTTCTTTTAATAGATACATAATCCTAAATAAACGTAATTTCTTAATTGTAAATTTTTTATTTAAAAATTACTAGTTGAAAATTTTAAATTTAGCTCATTAAAACTGATTTTGAATAGTTTAGATTTTACTGCAGTTATTAACACCGAAACTGGTTTCATACCTCCATATTCAGCGAAAGCAAGGCAACGACAACTATGATATAGCGCTTCACCACGGCCATAAGTTCCATATATATATATATATATATATATATATTTACCTAAAATAAAATTTACATAAATTATCAAAAAGTGTTTGAAAATAATTTATCAAGACGACCCTCGTGTTGGCATCAAAATTTGAATCTATAAACTAGATCTTTACCAACTCTGCGAGTGAGCTCCACAATATATTGTCCCTTTTCAATTAGCCAGTATTAAGAAGCTGGCTTCTCTTTCTTTCTTTATTGTTTATTCCAGCGAAAAAGAATAATGTATACTACTGTTAGTTGAAGTTGAGTTTAAAAATTGCCAACACCACAGCCAATGGCGGATTCATGGGCGCAAGCGAAGGTTTTTTGTTCACATAATTTTTGCCCTCAATTTTTCCCTTCTAAATAGGCTTATTTCTTACCCCAAAAGGAAAAAAAAAAAACTATATTACATTACCATGTAATGCATCTCCTGAATCCCGTGCAATGGTCTTCATTCACGTTCGTTCATTCACAGCAAAGGCAGAGAATATGATATTCCTCCTTCTGTGCGAAACTTCCCATTGCTCCCCCGTTTTAAATCCGGCAAGAGCAGATCACGCATGCCTCTTGCACTTCTCTTACTATTTGCTTCCAACTGAGTATGACGCTGACATGATACTCCGCTTAAACACATCTACAAAATAGCCTAAACTTTTCATCTTATTTTATAAGGGAATCTTGCCTCCATTATGAATTCGAAGCTTTAATTTCTTTGCATTAGCTTCTATACTAAACGACTTGAATCTGTTTACCCAGAAAAAGAGACAAAGAAAGGGTATGTTTTCGACTTATCTTGAATAACATGTTCCTGTTAAAACGAGCTGACAGTTGCGCCTTGCGCTTAATTCATCAGTCGTTAGTTTGCCAATGATCCCATACGATACCCTCTGATTATGGCATTACAACTCATTCGTGCATCACCAACACAATTCCGAACGTTAAATAATAAAATCTATGAGACAGAAACATTTCCATATGCATTTCATTTTCTACATGAAGTGACATGAAGAAAACGTTGGGTGCGAAAATCTCCAAGAAAATCCATCGTAGACATAGATTAGAACTATAAGAGAAGCATTGATAGATTAAATAACTATATTCAATTAATCCTTTTAATATATATTGAGATTGTGTTCGCCTCTTATGGCCAAGTATCATCATAAACTTTACCACAACAAAAACGCTTTAGGTACTATCTTACACGCTAGCTAAGAGCAAAGCCTTTCAAGAGCGAGGTTTTCATCGCCACCAACAGCTTCCAAAGCACTCCTCGCCTGAGCTTCAGGGAATCCCATCTCTGCGAGCTTCTTTACCTGTACCAGTGTAAAATGGAAAATTCATTTGTCTAAGCAACAAAAATGAACTTTGCTTATCCCCGGGGGGGGGGGGAGGAACTTTATGACATGCAGAGTGAATCTGATGCATTGATGAGATCAATTGTAATTTGTTACAAGCTCAACGATGTCAATCCATCCTCCAATGACATGAGATCAAATGCAAAAGCTCAGTACCTTTTCCTCAATCCCAAGAGATGATGCCTTGGCAAAAGCTTCGGTCCAGTACCGTGCAGTGCCAACAAATGTCTGGTAGTCTTTGAGATACTGCATTGTCCATGGAAATAAACTGATTCAGAATGACATAAGAGTATAAGGAAAAATATGCAAACATAAATTTGGCAGTGAAAATTAAGTATGGAATGCAAAATATTACTGCATTTAACCAACCGCGGACAGAGCATCATGCAATATATAAGAAACGTCATTAACAACACAGACCCTGAGCCACACCTGTTGTGCTACAACAGCATCTTGAGGATCATCAGGTTGAGGAGCAGAGAGAAGTGCTTGCACAGAAAGCAGCGCTGTTTTCAGTGTCAGTGCAGGGCTCCATTGATCTTTCAAGATGTCCAGACAAATAGCTCCACTCTGACTGCTGATATTAGGGTGCCTTCAACAGGTGACATAACACAGTATAGAATATAAGCATTATATGAACGAAAATGCTTCGCCAGCAGCAGGGTATTAAATGCCATACATAATTAACTACTCTGTTTATAGGCGCTAAAAAATTGAAAAAGTTTCCATAATAAGTGGTCAGTCAATCATGACAATAAGTCTCCCTCTTCAGAAGCCAGAACATCTAATTCACTGTAACTTAATTAATGAAGCAAACTCCAAAAGCTCGACGTTCCAGCACCAAAACTTTATTGCCATTAAAAACACACAAAGTATTTGATTTATCTATTCTCAGTGCAATAACTTTTGGGCAGAAGATTTAGTTCAACCACACAGTGTATTGTGAAAGAACCATACTTATGTGATGAACCATGCTCAATCATAGCGACTAGATTGGAATGAAGACCACATAATATTAGTGGGTGGGGTAGGGGAAGATTCACCAGTCACATTATTCAAGTTTTCAAACAGGGTCAGCACATGATTCTAATCTGGCTGCTTTTGGTCCATTTACAGTAACGTCAATAATCAATAACAGAAAAAGAGGAAGGGGCCGCGGGGAGATGGAATTCTAGCTTAAGGCTTGTTATCAACTAAGTAAGTTAACCATGACTAAATGACAAAACATTGGTCCTTGAAGATATATTTTCATGAAACTAACAGCATGTCAAACAACTACGCAAAGAGTTCTCCCTGATTAAATGATAAAACATTGGTCCTTGAAGATATATTTTCACGAAACTAACAGCATGTCAAACAACTAAGTGCAAAGAGTTCTCCGCATAACTATTCCAAACCTTCTTTCCTTCTTCCACATCCACAATCCAACATCAAAGCCCAGATAAATTTCAATGTCAAAAACAATGATTTTACAGGACTATATCGAACAACACAAACAAGGAAACCTAGCACACGCCTTATAATATCCCGCATATGAACGAAGCACAAAAAAGACAGAGGTCCATCAAAATTATCGCACCAGACTTTCGTCGCAAACTGCATTTTGGGAGGTTCGAAGGGATAGCCATCTGCAATCAAGGAAAAGGGCATAGCAAGTTAATAAAAACTTCCAAACTATTATCCTTCACATGCTATCCAAGAGAAGCAGATCAAGCAATAAGCCAATTAACCAAGCGTCGCCAAAGGGTAATCCCAGTAGGCACTACTAAAAACCCTACCCTCCAATCATATACAATTGACAACATGTCGAAATTCATAAACTAGAATGAACATACCGGGTATGGTAATGTCAATTTGGAAAATGCCCCCCTCGTAAGGAGTTCCGAGAGGGCCAGGAATGGTTCCGATCAAGCGAGCAAGGTTGTCGCCTTTGACGTTAACCTTGATGCCGGAGCCCTCAATATCCTTGCCGCATTCGACAAGCTCCTTCTGTACGCGAACAAAGTCGATCATCTTCAATCTGAGGGAGGAATCAGAAAAAAGAGAAACCCTAGAGAGTGAGAAAGAGAAATAGGCTTGGGGGCGAGGATAGAAATCAAAAGAACACGATACATATATGTGAAGAACACGACACACCACCGCCTGCTTACTTCAACGGAGAGGAAGCAGAAAGAGGAGGAATAAAGTTTGCACCTTTTCACTTTCCTTTGTCCTCTCACTCTCTCGCGCTTTATATACCGTCACACAGCCACTGGCATTAGTAAAGGCCAGTGAGAAGAGGAGAACGCGGATTCTTTATTTATATACGTCATCCACTAAATTTAGAAAGAAAAAAAAAATCTTTATGAGGCAGGCGTTAAATTCAGAAATGATACATCTTATGTGACCTAGATTCATCAATACGTATAAAGTAAAATTTAATTTCAATTTAGATCCTTCATTATCTTTAGTTACTGTTTATGACTGGCGCAAGTTTCCTTTTTTGGTGGTTTTTTTTTTGGATAAATTCGTGCAGCCTTGCTCGGATCATAATCTAAACTAATGAAAGATTAGTTAGCAAAATAATAATGACGATGATGATGATGATGATGAAAGATTATAATCTCCGGATGGCACCGCACAGAAATATAGACACGTAATAGTAATACTTTTTGAAACATTATAATTATATTTTACAAATATGATTTTTTTATAGAAAAAGTGGAAAATATTGATTGTGCGATTGTGTCTTTTTAACGAATAATGGATATTAATACAATTTATGTTTTGATGAATGCACTTTAAAAAAAAAAAATTTGTGCACTTATATGGCAAACAGATAAACTATGAAAATATCTACTGTTAGGTTCATGAATTAAAATGAACTCATTGAAACGGGAGCGGATGACCTTTTTCTATTTTATATATAAACTTGTTCAGTTTTAAATGCAAGACTTATTTTATAATATAAATGATATCATAAAATGAGTTTTAAATTTAGTACTCTTTCAATTTTTAATATAAGACCTAATTGTTGAATTAATTTTAGTCCTGAATATAATACCTATTTATCATATTTATCGATTTTTTCTAAATTATTTCTATAGATATTCTCCTAATCATAATCGAATAGGAGTGGAGGGAGGATACTAGTAAAGATAATTATAGTGTTTTAGAAGAAACATGTGATTTTTTTATAATTATCTAATTTATATAACTTTTTTAATTTAATCAAATTAATTAAATAGATCTTATATTAAAAACAAAAGAAGTAGAAGAGAAGTAAGAATTAAGATATGTTGATTGAGCCGATTCAAGTGCATTTCATTCACGTGGTCTTTGTACAAAACTACAAATATTGTTTTTTTGACCAGCTACAAAACTACAAATATTAAAAGCTATAATAGCAATTAAAAAATATCAAATTACCTTAACTTCTTAATATAAGAACTAATTTAATATTCGATTTAGTTCTAAATATAATATCACAATCAATTTTATTTCTCATATTTTATTAAAGTAATCTTGCAGTAATTGCACATGTTAAATATTTTATTAAATGATAGTTATAGCTAATATGTTTGATTAGTTATGATATTTTAGAAAAAATAACACATATTTAATTACAAATAACTAACTTAACATGATTTCTTAATCTATACAAATTAGTCAATGAGCTTTTATATTAAACACCAGATGTAATATTTGCTCTCCACAAATCAAAATGAATTTGAACCAATAACTAGATGTCTAGATGAATAGGTCTATAACCACACCAATAAAATAAAAATAGAATTAATATAATTTTTGGTTTTTTACGTCTATCTTTATTTTAGTTTTGGTTTCTGAAGTTTCAAACCATATGTTTTGATTCATTAAGAGACAAAATGGTCCAAGTTTTAATTGAATTATAGGGAGCTAATATTTTAAATGAAAAAAATTTAAAAGACCAAAACTTATTATTTGAAATTTAAGAAACTAAAACTGAAATGAGAATACATTTGAGGAACAAAAATTGTATTAACTGATACAAATATTATCAGTAGTAAGAAAGCATGATCAAGTATTATGTCATCCCTTATTTTGAAAAAAAGTGCTTGAACTTTTTTCATGTTCATGTGAGAGAAAATTGCCCAAAAAAAAAAAATCCAATGTATCCCACCCCATTAGTAATAATCCACCCGTCCCTTTTTATACGTAATATTAGATATTAGATTATATCACATAAATCAAAAGGTTAGCTAAACATAATAAATAAGTAGAAATTAATTTTTTTTTTTTTCAAAATACCCTTATTCATGAGGAAGAGAGAGTATAAGAAAGAGAATAAGAAAATTATCATAATAAAGAGAGTTATAAAAGAAAGCAAATGTGGATGGAGAGAGATGATAGTTTAGAAAATGAGATAATAAATATATTGTATATTAAAATAAGTAATTAATGGAGGCAAAATAGAAATTTTGTTAAAAAAATTTAAGATAATTTGTAAATATTGCTTATATTCAGGAACAAGAAGAAGATAGTAGTTTTTGCTTATAAAAACAGACGAAGAGAGTATATATGTTACTTATAATTGTGATCTTAAACGTGAAAAGGGAAGTTATAGTGATGAAAATCAATAAATCTGGTATGCAGTCGATGCACCGTAGAAGGCCGGGAAGTGACTATGTGAGATAGTTTTTTCGAATGATAATAAATAAAGATTTTAGAAATTACTAAATCTCAAATTGGGATTTGTTATCAAATTTTATGAGATTTTAATAATACTTGACTTACAAATAACATTACGTTTTTGTAAAATACCTGGTTTGAAATTTTGTAATTTTCATTATTTTTGGGTCATTTTTTCTTTCTTTTTTCAAGAAATTGAAGCCCACTACCCCTTGTGTGAGGAGCACAACATTTCAAGCTTAAAACTTAATATGGGCTAAAAGCCCAAGTCTGTTTTGGGCCCGACAAGCCCATGAGGCAAGGAAGCAGGATTGTTAATTTGTCATTCTGCTGTTTCATTGGAGGCTAATAAAGATAGCAGGAGCTTGCGAGGTGATGAAGATCGAAGAACACTGAAGTGATACGCATTTTCCTTCATTCATAGATGTTGCACAGAGACATGCATGGGACATGGACATAAATAAACAAAGAAAAGAAGTAACCAGAACTGATTTGGTGTTGTTCAACTAGAAACCAGTATATCCACTTGTTTCTTCATGTTCCGATACATAACCGTTGGAGCTTGAACAAGACGACGATGCTGAAGCATGGAGGTTTTGGTTTTGCAGCATCATAAAATCAAAGAATGTTGGCTGACCTACCATGTCTTGCCTGTCGTTGTTATTATTATTATTATTCTGAACGTGACTCCTCGTCCTCCTCGTGTCACCACCACTTGTTTTCTTGAGGGATATTCGACACAGAACCCAGTCTCCGACCTCCTCGGACTTGGAAGAAGCAGAGACAAGACGATATTCGTGCATGATCCAATCAGTTTTAGAGCCGTTTGGGGAATTACCCTGGTAAAAAACAAGGGTTTTTCTTATACCAACGATGTCATTGTTTCTTAAAGAAGTTATTTTCTTGTCTGATCCTGTTGCCTTCCAATATCCAGAGGTGGTTGTTCGGTTCATGCGATTCCCATTTCGATATTTTGCTTCCTTTGGACTGAAAAAGTGCCTCTCTTCCTCATCAGAGTTACCTAATTCATCAAAACCCACATTAATTGACCTCCATCAGTTTTCATTAATTAGTAATAGTTCCTCCCCTTAATTACAAGTAGAGCTGGTAATACGGGCTGGGCCCGCGGGCCCAGCCCGCCAGCCCGCCAAAAATGGCGGGCTCGGGTTGGCAAGCGGGCTACTCCAGCCCGCACCGTTTTCAGCCCGCTTTTTTTTTTTTTTAATTTTTAGTTTTATATAATTTCTAATATATTATATAACATACTTGGAGGATTTTAACCCCCAAATTTCATATTTACATCTTCTCATCCATGTAATTGCATATGTAATATATACATAAAAGATCTACTTAATTAATTTGGATAAGAAAAATAGTCAAATTAATTATTTAGAAAAAAATATGTGTTAGTTTTTCTAAAATATCTTCTCAAATTATAAATTAATCCTCACATTATTTTATTATAACTCATTACTCAAGTTTAAAACTCCAAGTCCAATTTTAACATTACAAACTAAGCTCAAACTTATACAAATAATATTTAAAAAAAAAAAAAAAAGTTAGGCGGGCCGGCGGGCTAGCCCGCCAGCCCGCCTTGGCGGGCTCGGGCTGGCAAAATGCCAGCCCGCCAAAGTGCGGGCTACTTCAGCCCGCACCGTTTTTGGCCCGCACCGTTTTTGGCCCGCACCGCTGCGGGCTGGCCCGTATCCGCACCGCCAGCCCGCATTCCCAGCTCTAATTACAAGCACAAGAATAATAATGCAACTTAAATTATCATATGCTTACCTCACTCACTTCGCTTTGATTTCTTAAAAACCTCTCGTTGCTAAAAGTTTGACCTCTTAAAATCATACTACTTCTGGTTCTAAATATAAGAGCTAGTTGATGATTCTAAATGTAAGACTTCAATTTACTTTATTGCCTAAATTTATAATGTGTTCTAAAAAATATCTTTATTGATTGTAAATTATTTCCACCCAAATATAGTTTCAATATATATGATAGAATAAGGATAATTTAAGGAAGTCAACACACATTTGTTATAAATAACTAACTTAACTAATTTTCTTAATCTCCTCAAATTAGCTATTTAACTCTTATATTAAGGGCTGAAGGTAATATAAGCTAACTTTTTGAGGAATACTCTCTTTCTCTGCCCTATAAATAGAAATATAAGAAAATAGTAATCAAGTAACACCAGGGAGGGATTGAAGTTGAGTTCAAGATTAAAAAAGGAGTTCATTGAGTAGTTGAATAAGAAGAAATGAAGAGTCTCACCTGGCAAATCCCAAGGATCGAAGTTGCAGAGATTGAGGTCAGGAATAATGGAAGCAGGCAAGGGAAGGCAGAAGATCTTGCATTTCAAGTACTGAAACACAAGTTCTTGATCTGTCGGCTGGAACCGAAAACCAGGAGGCAATCTGCTCACTCCATTTCTAACAAAATTCATCTTTTCCATTATTATTGCTTAAAAAGAAACAAGGTCCCTATATGATGATCCACCGCGTCAGGCTGAGAGAGGCATATCAATGTTGATAACTCGCACGTATTTATAGACAAGCTTTAGGGAAAAAAAAGAAAGAAAAGATAGCCTTGCCTTTACTTCGCAATAATGGTTAAAGGCTATTAAATTTTAATGCTGCCCAATTAAATTAAACCAATTCTTTTCTTTTTGTTGTGCCTTCCCTTTTAATTATATATCGTCTTATGCCGGAGATCATCGATTCACAGTCAGCATTTCTGTATTTATATAGTTTCCTTTCTCAATTTTAATTTATTGTCTATTCATAATCTCATATCATTTGAAGTATCGTCTGAGATTCTATTGGCCTGCTGACAAGTATTTAATGAATCAAAACCTCATTAGCACCAACAACGTGCGTCTTTTAAAAGAAGTAATTTGCAATTTATGTGTTATATCTAGATAAATTAGATTCAAAGAATCCCCAATTCAGCGCACGTGGTAGCAAAAGTTAAGAAAAGCATATTCAAAGATTTCTCGAACTTTAAATCAAACTATAGTTTGAAGTATGCCCATATATATAGGTTTTGGAGTTTCCAGCATTCCTTTCGAAATTTGCTCTATGTTCTGACTTCAAATGGATACTAAACCTGACTGATAATTAAACTATTATATCTACTGGATAGAGAATAAAGCTGAAATATTCATGTCATTGCGTATGAGAAGAGAGAAAGATAAAAATTATGAGATACTTCTCAGTAGTCTCCCGTAGCTTAATCAAGAGGGAAATACGATTAAGTTTTCTTGGACGAAATATATAATTAAGTTTATATATTAAATCCAATAAGCTTTCTTTTTTTGGTTCGGCCTAACATAGCTACATTGGTTTGCCTGTGTATGAAATCTGTTTTGAAGAGTTCGAACTGATTTTGCAAAATGCATCTAGTAAATAACTATTTGGAGTTCAAATATAGTAATATATAACTATTTTGATCCACATAAAATTACAATCAGTATTTCCTATCAATGAGAATTTTTTAATCATATTTAACGTAAGCTTCCTTGGTTGATTCTGATTAATAATTTCAATGCCAAATTCTATTATTGTACGTTTTAGTGATTTTAAATAGAGAAAATTGTATCAAGGTCTCATCTAAGAAAATTAAATATAAAAAAATCCTTTAAAATCATCAAATTAATCTGAAGTCTTAATAGACCTCATTACAAGTAATTTCACTTGTTCAATTACTAAGTTGTTCTTATCTTTTTTTTTTTAGTATGCATTAACAACTAAGAGGGAAGTAATTAACAATTTAATATGCAAAGATTAACAATTATCCTGGTAGGTATTAACAACTGATGCACTAAGAAAATATGTTGTTAATATCTGCCACAATAGTTGTTAATCGCTACACTTTAAGTTATTAATGGTCAATGTGTGCTTAAAAAAAAGAAAGAAAGAAAACTTAGTAATGGAACAAGTGAAACTTCTTACAATAAGATCATTTAAGACTGCTAATTGATTTGATGATTTCAATAAGCTGCTTTGTCTTTATGCCTTTTAGGTGGGACCTTAATGTAATTTTTCCTTTTAAATATCATCTCAAATTTTTTTCTTATTTTTGGGTACTAAATTAAGATACATCCATTGTAACTTACATACTAATCCATCGTATCATTAAAGTTAACGTTTACATTGACATCATTCGCGGTAGAAAGAGTAGTTAACGTTTCGTATGAAATTCAAACTAATCCGTAAAGTGACTTGTATTGTTACTTGAAACACTGACCACGATGTTTACATTAAAAAAGGTTTAATACAATACTATGTCCTTATATCATGCTTTTATTTTAGTTTTAGCCTCTATAATTTCAAATCATAAATTTTAAAATACTCTAACTTATTATTAAAATATAGAAACTAGCGATTTAGACAAAAAAAAACTTGAGAGACTAAAACTATGATTTCAAATTATAATAATCAAAATCAAAATAAGAACAAACTAACTATAAGGATCAAATCTTGTATTAACCTTTTGAAAAATATCACATCTGATATTTAATATAAAAGCTAGTTTGATATTTAATTTGATTCTAAATATAAGACTACAATCCACTTTATCTCTCTTATTTATTTATTTTTTTAAAGTAGTTTTTGTAGTAACTGTATACATTAAATGTTTCATTTATAATTTTGGCTAATACACATAATTAGCAATGATATTTTAGAAAAAAATAACACTTATTTATTATAAATAACTAACTTAACTAATTTTTTAATATACTTAAATTAGTTAACTAGTTTTTATATTAAAAAATGGACGTAGTAATTTCTTTGACAAAGAGAATATATGTGACAATAACAAGAGAATATTTTTATCAATATATCGCATTAATCCATCCAAAGTCACATCAAATTCACTATAAATTAAAATTAATCAATTAAAAATTGAATCTAGTTATCAAAATGCTAATTAATCACAATCTTCAAACTTAAGATACACCTTTTTAAGGCAACACAATAAATTCGGAACCAAACTTTAACTAATGATCTTTTTATTTTCAGATAACAGACTTTGCTAATCTTATATGCTCCAATATTTAATTTTCATATTTAGTTGTTTTTTCCCCTGCAAGGAGAAGATGAAGATTCGCTTAAGATAATTGCATGCAAAAGCTATTCAATACTGTGACGTCCAACTGCATGAGAGACGAGTCAGCCTTTAGTATTATCATGTGGCTTTCCTAAAAAGTTTCCTCACACAACTATCCCATTACTTCTCATGTCTTTTCATTTGCCTTTTTTAGTTTATTCTAGATTTGCCATTTTAGTGGATTAGCATGTTGATGTGACTATATTGTAATCTGAAACTTTTTTCCCTCTTTTTTTAAAATCAGTTTCTTGAACACATAAGTGGATAGATGACTCATACGGTCGCAGCTTTAGGCCTGTACAGGGGCCTTTAATAATATTTTTTATTGTTATAGTTTACTTAATTAATTAAGTACAGTTTATTTGATATGGGTAGAGCTTTTTTATGGGAGAATTGCAATAAGATTTTAAAAATAGGATTTAATTACCTAAAGTTTATCAATAAGTAAAGAGTAAACAATAACAAGTTTTAGAATAAGAAATAATAATAGATCTTGTTATTAAATTTTTTTAGTAATTAATTTTTTGGGACTTCTTCGTAACTTTTTCTTTTTTCTTTATCCGGACAAAAAAAATTGGCGAAGTCAAAGTGCTTTAACTTTACTCGCCAAGTGTAACATCGATGGCAAGTACAGAGCATTCCACTATGGAAGGTACTTTAATTTCTTCTTTGGGAAAACTAATTTGTAGGTCCTTATAATTATACTCAATTTTGAATCAAGTCCCTAAACTTTCTTTCTTTTTTATTGGATCCTTTAAGTTTCTACCGTTAGATCCATTACTCCCTAAAACCTAAAACTGTTAATGAAAACTAACACTGTTAAAAGTTTCGTTGAAAGTCTAAATCTTCTTCTTCTTCAATCTCCTTTCATCGTAAGTCTGTAACCCCCAAGCTCTCTCTCTCCTTTTCTCCTTCCTTAATATCATCTCCTTCCCCCACCATTAAATCTGGTGGATGCTATCTAGAAATCATCCACAAGGCCTTTTAATCAAATATCCCAGAAAATATACCTAATTCACACCCAAGTCATTTTGGATGACACTGATTGAATCAATAAGATATATTGAGAAACCAATGCATGAACCAAATTATTCCTATGTTTCGGCGTAGAGTGCTACTTTGAGATCATATCCATATAAGAACTTTTAATCACTATAGCAGCCCAAGTCAAATTTTGTTTAGTTATTGACATCATCCTCAACAAATGAGAAAGAAATGCATATAACTCATCCATTTCTCCTTCCCAAAATGTCTCATCGGAGTGGAGCCTGCATTACTATATCTCTTCTTGCATTGGTGAAACGAGAAGCGGGCGTGATTGGCGGTAAGGTGGGGGAACTTTACGTGCTGTTACATTTTCCGAACCAATATCATCATAACAAGATCACGGCGGCTGTTGACTCTAGTGAGATCCTCCACTGTCGCCGTCAGGAGGATCACCGGTCTAAGTCTCCAGAAATCCTCCAAACAGTCATTCACTTCATTATCGATCATGGTTACCTCCATTGTAGAAGTAGAGTTGCTGCACCGGTCATGGAATCCCACATGGCCAGGCCCATATGTGAAGGCTTCTTGGTTGCGATGGGTACAATTGTTCAAGTAATAATAGCAGCTGTGTAGTCAAAAAAGTCGAGCTCTAATGGCATACATGTTGGAGATGGAACGGCGAGATGTATAATGGTGGGGAAGGAGAGAGAAAGCTTGGGGGTTATGGTGGAAGGAATTCGAAGAAGATGATGATTTAGACGGAACTTTCAACGGTGTTAATTTTAACTTGACAGTTTTAGGTTTAGGGAGTAACACATATGACGGTGGAAATTTAAAGGATCCAATAAAAAGAAAAAAAAAAACTCAGGGACTTGATTCAAAACTGAGTATAATTACAAGGACCTCCAAATTAGTTTTCCCTTCTTCTTTTTACTAAAGTCAAAATGTCAAATTATATTATTGTTCGCTTCAATTCAGCCATGTTTTCCGCTTGAAAACAATAATTCATTTCTTGTAAAAATTCACAAGATTTAATTAAAACAGTATATACTTATGCGTTGGCTCTTGACCAATCAAAACTGTCAACTCATTTAATTGTAGCGTAAATTAGAATAATTTTTCTGAGAGTTGATTAAATTATACATACATTATATTCTTTCTTAAAGCATCGTATAAACTCTCAACACTTGATGTGTGTGCAAAACATTTTCATTTGAATTATTTTCCATATTGTATAGTTGTCTTTTGCTTAACATGAATTAAGATTATTTTGCATTGAAATTTAGCATCAATTCAATTATTTTTACTCTTAAATTAAGTAAAACTACAGCAAAAAACCAAAGTTAAACTACTGAACTCTAATTTCAAATTAAATATCTTTGTTCCTTAAATGATATTTTCAGCAAAATAATACTCATCAGCTGTAATTTAAGAATCTCAAAAAGATTTATTTTGGCATCTTTATATTGCAACATATGATTTGCTAAAATGTATAAATACAGGAGAAAAATTACCTGGTTGCATAATTGTTTGATTAACGGTTATAGTTACAGATGAAATTTGTCACACTTAATTATATATGCATGTCAAACCATCAAAAACTGTACTTATTTTACATTACCAGGTGTTAAAAAATAAAACACATTAATGCTTATAAGTTCTTCTTCTTCTCTTTTTGGTATATAAATAAGTTTCGTTTCTGTTTCTTCAGTTAATTAACTGTATTTAGTACAGTATTAAGAATAAAACTGTTGATTTACATTGAAATATATGTTTAAATCTATTCAATTATTTACTCTTACATTAAATAAAATTACAATACAAAACGCAAGTTCAAGTGTTAAACCATACATATATATACCTTAATGATACTTTTTAAACAAAATAATAGTTATCAGCTGTGATTTAAGAACCTGAAAAAATTTATTTTAATATCTCTATATTTCAACATATACTCCTTTTGTCTTATTTAAAAGGCAGAGAGAGAACATATTTTTTTATTCTATTTATAAGCACTAAGAAAATTTTTTGTATAAATGTGCAATTTTATCTTTTATTTATTATTGTTTTAACTTTGTTTACATGATGTATATCAAATATGGATAAAATTATTAAATTATTAAATTTTAAATAAGAGTTAATAAAGCTTAATGTTTTTCTTAGCCTGTGTGAAATATGTTTAAAATAACTTATAAATAGGACGAAAGCAGTATATGATTTTCTATAATGTATAAATATAGAAGAAAAGTTACCTAGTTGCCTAATTGTTTGATCAACAGTTGTACATATACATATATATATATATGTATATATATTGATATTCTTTCACAGGAAGTGAGATTATTATTATTATTATTATTATTATTATTATTATTATTATTATTATTATTATTATATACTGGGAAAAAGAATCATTAAAAAATCATGTATAGGTGAAACTTGTCACACTTAATTATATGTATACATATCAAACCATAAAAAACTGCAGTTATTTTACATTACCGCGTATTAAAAAGTAAAACATATTACCTGTAAGTTCTTCTTCTTCTTGTTTTTTTTGGGTATATACATAAGTTTTGTTTCTGTTTCTTCAATTAAAAGGAATGACACTTTCCTTCGCCAGGAAGAGTTGCTTTACACATCTTCCTCTCTTTTTTAACCAACCAACAAAAAAAAAACCAAGACTTAATCAGGAAAAGATGCTCTGAGTGCCGATAAAATTAAAAAGGAAAAAAAAAAAGAGCATATATCGTAGGCAAGGTATAATGCGTTTGCATGCTTCAATCAATCTTTTCTGCTTAAACAACAGGCTCCCTTCTGTAGTTTTATCCACATGCTTGGGCCTTCCAATCTCTCTTTTACAAAACAACAATAATTAATAATAACTCCTTTAAAGAAAAAATTTAATTTCCACCGTAATTAACGACAGTATGTGTTGTTTTATCTTCTTTCTATAGTTGTCTGAGATTAAATATATTCTTTTCAAAGTTTGTTGAATCCTTTAAGACGAAGTGATCTTTGTGGCCCTCCCTTAAAAGAGACATTGGAGGGCTGCCCAGTTATGCTTAACGAATAAGAAACTTTGCCATTGACCCCCAAATCTTTTACTAAAAGAACTTGCCTTTAAATCCCCATTATTATTTTTAATAATGTTTTGCATTGTACTATTTCCGATTTTTAATATAAGAGCTAGTTGACTAATTTGAGCAAATTAAAAAATTAATTAAATTAGTTATTTGTAATAAATAGATTTTATTTTTTCTAAAATATTCTTACTAATTAAGTGTTATTTGATGAAATATTTACACTTATAATTACTATAAGATTACCTTAAAAAATAGATAAATATGATAATTAAAGTGGATTAGGGTCTTCTATTTAAGACCAAATTGAAAGTCATATTAGTCCTTGTATTAAGGACCGAAAATAGCTCCGTATATTGTATTATGATTAAAGATAGATGATGTTAGATTTAAGTATTTTTTTTGGTTTTTCTACAAATGTTTGCTCAATAACAAGTGATCATATGCGATAGCATTAATTTTGATGTAGCGTCGATGGAGATAACTAACTCTCTCGTGCAATCAGTTGAAGGCATGCATGGTCAAGTACTTCAATATTGAAGATCTCCAATGACACACAGAACGATACATAGCTATGGATTATTTGAATATTTACTTTCTCATACTGAGGTCAGTGTAGGACATTACACCAGAATAGAAAATATAATAGTGTAAGAGATGATTGGCGGATTTATTAGTTTGGTTTTAAATGTAAGAATTTACTTTATTTTATTTTTTAAATTTATATTTTTTCTAAACCATTTTTATTGAGTGTGCATATTTAAAAGACGTTTAATCAATTAGGTAATTTCGATGCAAATTATTAAAATGGATATTGTAGGGAAACCAATGTATATTTTTTTAAAATAATTAACTTAATTAAATTTTATAATATTTATAAATTAATCATCTAACGCGTGCATTTAGAATAACTCGTGCAGTTAGAATAGAATTGGATGAAGTACTCCCTCCGTCTTTTTTTTACAAGCAACAACTACCATTCTTTTCTTATTCTTAAATATAAGCAACATTTACAAGTGGTCTTAAATTTTTGTAGCAAATTTTATATTTTGCCCTTATTATTGCTTATTTTAATATTCGATATATTTATTGTCTCATTTCTCAAACTATCATCTCTCTCCATCACACATTTTTTCTCTTTCATAATTCTCTTTATTATAATAATTTTTTTATTCTCTTTATTATACTTCTCCAATAAATAAGGGTATTTTGAAGAAAAAAACTTCTAATTTTTACCTATTTATAAACTAACTTTTTGATCTACATAATAGAGTCTTATGCTGCTTATAATAAGGGATAGGAGGGAGTAGTAATTTTGGCATTTCCATTCAACCAAACCTTAATTGGTTATTAATGAAGCCATCAGTTTGGTTCAATTTGGATTAGTTTCTTGGATTGTACTAAAATTTGAATGAATTAATCTAATTATTAAAGAACTGACCCACCTGTGACTCGTTTGTTGTTTATCTTCCTTAGTTATAAATTTCATCCCTTTTTACAGTATCTCTATGTGCATGTTTGGGATCACAAGGGATTCATAAAAGTGCTTATTCATATAATTCAAGATAAAAAAATTTTTATATACTTATTTCGTATTTCTGAAATTACGATTGAAAAATTACTTTTAAGTGATTCTATGGCCATTCCAAACAGGCTGAGCATTTTGATAAGTAACGTAATTATACAGGAATAATTCAGCGTGAGCAAAGCCAGCAAATTAAATGACATTGCCACTTTAATATATTCTGAATCGATATTACGTAATTCCTTATGAGAAAAATTCTGAATAGGATCCCAAACGGACGGGTTGGCAGGTTGGTGTGGTTGTACGCCCTTCAAGTAAGAATCCATTTTGTAAAAGATCTTGGCTTTCGTACTTTGCTAAGTCTTCCAACTTCTTTCAATAACCTATGTTGTGTTGAAAGGATATTAATATGATCCGATATAATTTTACCGTTCTTAATGCAGGATCAAATTTGCTAAAATATCAATCGCACCTTATTGATTTTGCTAGCTAAAGCATCAAACTGGACCATATGGATGGTCATTTTTGTCTGTTTCACTTGCATGCAATTAAGTTTGATCATTTTGGAAAAGAACAAGCATAAGATATATGCCTCCTAAAACGTTACCTACAGAAAATATTAGATCATTTTTTTTTTAACTTCAAATGCAAAAGCATTTAGAATCAACCAGCTTAAGCCGATATCCGTGATAGGGGTTCTTATTTTTCATGTACATGATTGAGAATTTGATTCAGTATCGAATAAACATATTTTTTTTATTGGAAAAGATACTTATATTTTGTGTCTAGCAGTATTTTGAACATAATTACATTCAATAGAAAGACACGAGTCCTTAGAGAAATAAACCTAATTTTAGGAAGTTTATTCTTTATTTTTCATATCACAACAAAAAAATTTTTTTGATACAAAACAAAAACTAATTTCTTGTTGTTCGGAAGGGACACACATAATCCTTAAAAAAAAAAAAGGAGCAGCTATGATTAATAAGACTCCAAAAGAGATATATATATATATATATATATATCAGTATCAGTTTTGAAGGAAGAAAATTAAAGAAAAAGTTATTAAAAACATTATATAAAAATTATTATGTTTTTATTATTATTTGAAAGCATTTATATATTTTTATTATTATTTCAACGTTAAAACCCGAATCTCAGTTCACATTTCACCTATTTGGTTTTTTGGGTCAAGATGTAAAAACACCCATAAACTTATACTAAAAATGCACCCATCGCTATAACTTTTTTTGATGTACAAAAATACCTATAAACTTATAAAATCATAACAAAAATGGCATCACCATTAAATTTGACTAACTACCGTTATTTTTTATAGTGGGACCCACACTAATATTATGAAAGTACCAAAATGTCACAAAATAAAAGACACAAAAAGACGAAGGTGCAAAAATACCTATAAACTTTTAGCCAAAGTGTACCAATACTATATGTTTTTTCATAAGTGTAAAATTACCAATAACTGTGCAAATAAATTAGTTCTTTCAGTTTTATTAAAAAAAAACTCTATTAAATTTTATCATACTATTATAATACCAATGATTTTATGGTTAATATATATTGGTGCTCTAAATTCATCAAGTTTTAATTTAGTATCTTAAATATATAAAATATACTTTCAGTCACTAAATATTGACACCATTGCTTTCATTAACAAAAAATACTAACTCCGTAAATTTAAACGGTGACTCTACAAAAGTACCCACAAACATACAAGTAATTTGATTATTTCATTTTTTTTAAATAAAGTATTATACTATCATACTTTTTAACTTCTGAATTTGTATCAAGTTTTAATTTAACCTCTTAAAATTATAAAGTTTATTTTTTAGTCCATTAATATTTTTATGTATTGAAAGATGGGTTGTTGATATTAAAAACAGTCCCCATCTTTATTAGGTTTTATTAAATATTTTTAATTTAAAATTTAAAATTAATATTTTAATATTTAATTACAAAGTTACCATTTAAATTTCTTAAATCAACTTTTACTGTGAATGAAACTAACGGTGTTAACATTAAAAGACTTAAAAATACACTTTATGAGCTAGATTAAAACTTGATGTTAATTTAGCAGACCAAACACATATAAAAACCATAAAATTATTATTATTATAATAATATAATA
Organism: Neltuma alba; assembly: GCF_004799145.2. Lineage (NCBI taxonomy): Eukaryota > Viridiplantae > Streptophyta > Magnoliopsida > Fabales > Fabaceae > Neltuma > Neltuma alba. The sequence goes on along the minus strand of NW_021632832.1, from coordinate 32,570 downwards.
AAATTTAATAGAGTTTTTCTTTGCTAAAACTGAAAGAATTAATTTACTTGCATGATCATTTGTACTTTCGCATATGTGAAAAAAAAAAAAAAAGGTATTTCGTGCACTTTGACAATAAATTTATTGGTATTTTTGCACCTTCGTCTTTTTTTGTTTTTCTGAGTTAAGAGTATTTTGATACTTTTATAATATTAGTGTGGGCTCCACTCTAAAAAGTAACAATCGTTAATCAAATTTACCTTCAATGTCATTTTTGCTATGATTTTGCAAGTTTAAGAGTATTTTTGCATTCCAGAAAGGGAGAATCACAAATAAAGACCCTCGAATTAGCAAAATCACTCTATAGTCACCTGAATATGCCAAATTACCATGAGGGACCCGGTCTCAAATTGTAATTATGAAATCATGGCTAAATTACTAAAATACCCCTCTTAAATTTTTTTTTTAAAAGAAAGCCACTGCCTCACCGGAATCCGGCCACCGGCGCCGGAGCTCCGGCGGCCGCTTCCGGCCACTGTTGACGGCCGGACGCCGGGGTCCGGCCGCCGGAGCTCCGGCGCCGGCGGCCTTCCTTTGTTTTTTTTCTTGCAACTTTTTTTTTTAAATAGTGGGGGAAGTGAGGTTGGGGGATTTGATCCCCCAACCTAATGCTTCCCAAAATAAGGAATGACCATTGAGCCAACAGATTTTTGTTAACATTATGATGCAAAAAAAATATAAGTTAACTCATTTACTCTTGTTCCAGGTGATAACAACAATACATTTAAAAATAACAAGTTCTGATTATAAAATAACAAGTTTGGGATTAAATTTTAACAACACGTTTTTTTATAACAAAACACTTTGTTTCAAGTGATAACAACAATACATTTAAAAATAACAAGTTCTGATTATAAAATAACAAGTTTGGGATTAAATTTTAACAACACGTTTTTTTTATAACAAACACTTTGTTTCAAGTGATAACAACAATACATTTAAAAATAATAAGTTTTGATTATAAAATAACAAGTTTGGGATTAAAATTTAACAACACGTTTTTTTTTTATAACAATACACTTTGTTTCAAGTGATAACAACAATAAATTTAAAAATAACAAGTTCTGATTATAAGATAATAAGTCTGAGATTAAAATTTAACAACATATTTTTTTATAATATAAAATTTATACTATGATTAATAGATTAAAAATGCCTTATTATAAATACTTTATAATTTATAAGAAGTAGTTTGATTTATAATGAGTTGTATAGATATACAGATTAAAAAGTATTTTTTAGAGAAATAAATATATTAAAAATATTTTTTATAAGTTATAAATAATTTATTTTTTAAAAGTATAAAATAATTAATTATTATAAAAAAATGTGTTGTTAAATTTTAATCCCAGACTTATTATCTTATAATCAGAACTTGTTATTTTTAAATGTATTGTTGTTATCACTTGAAACAAAGTGTTTTGTTATAAAAAAAAAAGTGTTGTTAAATTTTAATCCCAAACTTGTTATTTATAATCAGAACTTGTTATTTTAAATGTATTGTTGTTATCACTTGAAACAAAGTGTTTTGTTATAAAAAAACGTGTTGTTAAATTTTAATCCCAAACTTGTTATTTTTAAATGTATTGTTGTTATCACTTGAAACAAAGTGTTTTGTTATAAAAAAAACGTGTTGTTAAAATTTAATCCCAAACTTGTTATTTTATAATCAGAACTTGTTATTTTTAAATGTATTGTTGTTATCACCTGGAACAAGAGTAAATGAGTTAACTTATATTTTTTTTGCATCATAATGTTAACAAAAATTTGTTGGATCAATGGTCATTCCTTATTTTGGGAAGCATTAGGTTGGGGGATCAAATCCCCCAAACCTCACTTCCCTCACTATTTAAAAAAAAACAGTTACAAAAAAAAAAAACAAAGGAAGGCCGCCGGAAGCGGCCGCCGGCGCCGGAGCTCCGGCGGCCGGACACCGGGGTTCGGCCGTCGACAGTGGCCGGAAGCGGCCGCCGGAGCTCCGGTGCCGGTGGCCGGATTCCGGTGAGGCAGTGGCTTTCTTTTTTAAAAAAAATTAAAGAGGGGTATTTTGGTAATTTAGCCATGATTTCATAATTACAATTTGAGACCGGGTCCCTCATGGTAATTTGGCATATTCAGGTGACCATAGAGTGATTTTGCTAATTCGAGGGTCTTTATTTGTGATTTTCCCTTCCAGAAAAGGTTATAGCGGTGGACACACTTTAGGTATAAATTTATGGGTATTTTTATATCCTGATCCTTCTTTTTTTCCATCTCATTTTCTTTTTCCATGAACCGAAAGTCTTACACACACACAAAACAAGGCTTGCGGTCATGTACCAAAAAAAAAAAAGCCTTGCGGCCGGGAACAAATTGACCTACAAGCATTGAAAGGTGATGATTTAGCGGGCCTTCAGCCCAACAAAATGTGATGATATCTTAGTGGGCCTGTTGGTTGGGTCAGGGTTACACATGTCTCCACAGAGCACAGGGTTTTAGCCTCCCTTGACCGCGCAGCGATTAGGGTTTTGTCATTCGGGAAAATTGGTGGACAACATCAGTGCCCGAACTCCAACCTGCAATCTTCATGGACAGTTCAGCTCTTGGGTCCGCTGAATTGCAACAATTTATCGCTGTAAGTCTTTGATTCGTCGTATTTCTTCCGTTCCTTGCTATGTGATTCTATGAAACTCTGAGCAAAGAAAGAGTAGAGCGAATGCTGAGAAATTTGATTTACACGAATAGTTTTCCGGGGTAGTTGCAGTTGCTGTTGTTCGTGGTAGATAGATATGATTTCGGTGAACCTTTTCCATTCCTATGCGCCTCTTTTTTGTTTTTCCCCCCCGGGTCTCTTGCTCAGATTGATGTGCATACCCCATGAATGTTGTAGTAGTTCCATGATTGTTAGATCATGCCGAGCTGGGGAGCCTAGTATGAGGAAACTTATTCGTTCCCGGAATCTGTGTGTTTTTATTTTTATGGATCGTTGATTATCAAGCGTGGAAGTATGGAACCTAGTCGTTTGCATTCTAAGTCATGAATAGTAGAAATGGGGCTGCCCCGTGGGTATAACAATGTCAGAGGTGAGAACTGTTTACAGAGGCAACATGGCGGCCCTGTAAATTTAGGCTCTCTCTTTGGGTCAAAACCAGTATCTTGCCTGCTTGTTCAGTTATTCAACCTGACGTGTACATACAAGTTTTATGGTTTTATTTGTTCAACCATTGAAAAGGCGAACTGAACTTGGTGAAAACTAAATTACATGTGATGATGTAATTTCTATTGATTAAAGAACCAAAAAAATAGATGCAATACAATTAGATAGTCTAAATTGTAACCTAGACTGCTACTTTTTGAGCCATCTTCCTGAATAACGATTTGCAGTTTCAACTATCCCTCACTGTTATTAAGATAAACTAGAATGTAATCCTCATGCTTTGCACGAAATCTGAGGTGAGTCGCATTATCCATAACTTATAAATTGACTGGTTTCTTATTAATCTTATTATATATTTATATATTGATGTTATTAAGATAAACTAGAGATTTTATGTTATATCATTGTTGTTGTTGTTGTTGATATATTGATACTATTTGTTGCTCCACCTTATCATAGGCACTGCCTCCTTGTATTAGGCATTCCTTTCTTACTGTGAATATGGTTGATACTTCTGCATAGTCTTTCTGTATGAGGAAGAAGATTTATCCTTGCTTGATTGAAAAGTAATATGATGTATTTGTTGCATTAACTCTGTTCTCCAATGCAGCAAGAAAAGGAAAGAGCGATGGTTAATGAAATGGTGGCCAAGCTGACTAGTGCTTGCTGGGATAAATGCATCACGGGCACCCCTGGAAGCAAGTTCAGTTCAAGTGAATCTACTTGTCTCTCAAATTGTGCACAGCGTTACATGGACTTGAGCATTCTTATCATGAAACGGTTTCAGAATATGCAATGAAGATCATGGGCCGCTGACGTGCTTTCTCAATCTATATGTCTATTTTTAAATACCTATTATGCTTGATCATAGATGTTACTCTTTACCAATTTTTGGAATTAATTTCCATTTTGCTGAGACTATTACCTCGGGATATTCGGTTCTGGTATGTCTGTATCTTTCAAAATAACCCTTCTTAAATATGATGGGTAACTTACAGGCTTGGCTGCATCCTAGCTTTAATTCACCAATTTTGTGCATCTGAATCCGTAATATCTTAGTGATGAATCTGCAATTTACTCTGTTCAAAGGAATTAACTAACTTGCTCATAGCACGTTTATGCGAGACAATTACTTAGGTCACGTTTGGTTTTGAGTCAGATCCCAATGGGGATTCAGACCAAAAGAATATTTGGTTGCAAGTTGCCAAAAATCGCAGGAAGGAATGCTCCTTCCTTGGAACGATAATAAAAAGGGAAATTGCAATAAGATTTCGTCTATTAGAATTAAATACAAAAAGTCTCTTAAAATTATCAAATTATTTTGAAGTTTTAAGTGATTTTATTGTAAGAGATTTTATTTGTTTAATTATCTAGTTTTTCTTATCTTTTTTCCCTCCTTAAAGTATGTATTCGCGGTTGAAAATATAGCTCTTAACAATTTAAGATGTAATAAATAACAACTCTTGTGACAAATATAGCTCTTCATATATTAAATTTTTGCGATGTGTTGACAAAATATGTCGTTAATACCTGTTACGATAATTGTTAATTGTTACATCTTAAATTATTAACGACTGTTCTTTCAGTTGTTAATGTATATTTTAAAAAGGATAATTTGATAATTAAACAAATAAAATATCTTGCAATGAGGTCTCTTGGGATTTAAAAATAATTTTAAGATTTTAAGATTTTAAGATTTTTTTTAATTTAAATCCTTTGGTCGGGATCTATTGTAATTTTGCCATGATAAAATGACGCAAGTCCGTGCCAGGTATTCGATATTGACCCATCTTCCTCCACCTCTCCATGTTTGGAAAATTGGTGATGGACGCAGGTTTTTCTCAAGTGGGACGAAGCGCACTTTAAAACACTATTGTAGGCCGGATTCATTCCTAGGATTGGCAGGTAGGCTGGGTTGGGTTTGTCTCTGAATCGGTGCCCAGCCTGGACTTCTTTTCGCTGCCTATGTCGCAGCCCAGCCGAAGGCTGGCCCATTGCCCAGCCAGCTTGGGCTGGACTTGTTGACAAGTTGGTACCCGGAAAGTGGATGCAAATTACGAACAATAAAGAAATTAATTTCGTTTATGGATAAAATATCAATATATTCTTAAAAAATAACATCCTTTAAAATTTTAAGGGAAAACTAATTTGGAGGTCCTTATAGTTTTCATCAATTTTGAATTAGGTCCTTGAGTTTTTTTTTTCTTTTTTATTGGGTCCTTCAACTTTTTCCTCTTAAATCCCTGGGTCCTTGTCGTTAAATAGTTATTAACACTGTTAGGTATATCAACTATGCATTGGTATGAGATTAAAGACATGCTTCAATGAGACTAGAGTATAGAGATTGTTCTGATCAATAGAGACAAGAATGCCCAAACTGATAACTTGGCCAAATACGATCTAAGCTGTTCCTATGGGTTTCAGATAGTAAAGAACTCTCAGACATGCTCATGCTGGAGGTTAACACAGAATGGGTCTTTGTTTTGCCTTTGTTTCTTTTCGTTGTTGCCTTCCATGTATCCAAAAAAATTGACTTAGTGATATATGTTTGAAACATCTCCCTCTCCATTTAGCTTAACCTTGTCTTGAGCTTCTCACGGCTTGAGGCATTTCTTGTCCAAGTGACGCACAGTGAGTCGCCCACAAGAGTTTGCTGAGAACACCTCCATCCTCTTTTAGGACTACACCTCAACCCTTCCACTCATGGTGGGACAAAAAAAAAAGACCTAACTCTAACGTATGTGAAATGAAAAAGTGACATACTGTTACATAGTTATTATCTATGCATGATATGTGAATTAGGAGAGCCTCCCCTGTTCTAGTAATGGAAAAACAGAGTAAATAGAACTACTCACTATCAACATGAGGCTACCACTAAAGATATGAATATTATTGCAATCTCCCACACCTTTAGGAATTAATTAATATTTCCTTGAATCTTCACTATATATGTAATATCATATGACCACGGAATCTGTAATTTTCATTGAATTATTGATCTGCATATAGTGAGAAAATACTAAACGATGGATCTAAGCTTGCTTTTGATTTTCTATAGCAATTATATATATATATATATATATATATATATAGCTCATGTAGGCTTCTTAACCTTTTTTTTTATGATTTCCTTATAAAATTAGTAACACTCTTTTCTTGTGTGCATACTCTAATTAAGTTCGGCTATGAGTGGAAGTGTCGAGTTGCAGTTGCATGAACTGAAGAGGGGGGTGTTGTTAGTAATATCTTGGAGGTGATCGGTCGTTTGTTGCTTGGGCAAGGTAACAGCTCAAGCGTTAAGAAACTCCAAACCAGGTCAAGCTGGTTAGCTGGATGGTGAGGGAGACCTTTTAGACGCCTATCACTTATTCATAGCCGAAATTTTTAACAGTTTTAATAATTATTTAATAGCAAGGACCAAAGGATTTAATGGAAAAAAGTTTAAGGACCCAATAAAAAGAAAAAAAATGCATGAGGACCTAATTTAAAATGGATGAAAACTACAAGGATCTCCAAATTAGTTTTCCCAAATTTTAAATAAAATTAATTAAAATATTTGAATAACGAAAAATCTTAATAATAGTTATAAAATTAATTTATTGTATGAGGCATATCATATAAAGTGATCCTATAAAATAATTGATATTTATCAAAATTATATTATATACAATCCAACTTATCTGGGTTCATATGGCCAGCCGAGCTGTCATAAATCGGACTAGAAAGTCAGTTCCGGGGAAGGAAGATAATTGCACAAAATTGTGCTTTGGGTTTGGTGAATTTATTTGCTTGCTAAGTTCACGTTGGCAAGTGGTACCCAAGGAAGAAGAAATTGGTTGAAGGGCATTTTAGTTATCATTTTCATTTAATTAAATGCACAAGAATTAAACATTATTACTGTCATATTCTTTCTCGTACCATGCGAAACCAATTTCAACCTATTTCAATCCATTCTATTTCTTTCACTCTTGTCCACAATCAAACAAGTTCTTGAATCCTAGTTTTTATTATTTGGCTTTTGCCTTAAAAGTAAAGAAGTCGAGCGTGCATGTAAAATTGTAAATCACACATTATTATAAAGATGTGTGCTGATTAGTTTTAATACTTCATGAGGAAAAGTGGTGGGGCCTTTTTGGTGGAGCTATTTAATTTACTGAACTTATTCGGGTTCATATTGGTATTTTGACCCATATTTAAATTTAAATGTAAACTCCCATACTCCTTAAAACTCTTAACAAATTAACCTAATTAACCTCAACCATGCTATAGTAATTAACTACTTTCCATTTTCCACCATCAAGTGGCTTTGAAGCCTGACTTCGGATGCCACTCATTTAAGTAATACCATTGTGTGGGTGACGGGGTAGCACGAGGAAATCAAAGCCAGCCAAATTTCATCTTACCCCAGAAAAATAAATAAAAGAAAAGAAAAGCAAGCATGATGGCAAATACGACAGAAAAAGAAGAGAAAGCAATGGAAATGAGAAAATGCAAAATGTACATACAACTTTCCAACTATCACTTTCCGCAAATTCTACTTTTCTTCCTTTAATGTACACACATTCTACTTTGAACGACTCAAGAGATCACCACACATTAAATTCACAAAGTAACTATCATGTATAATATCAATAAAGCAGGATTCATTCACGTTTCAGATCTCACCAAAAGACAAATATTACTTCCCTGTCAAACCCAACCCAATCTATCTTTAATTCACCTTTTCTTTTCCTTTTGCCCTTTAGCTCTTTTATTCTTTTAATTTACATCAAGGAAATTGTATCACTCTATACAGCAGCCTTTGTTGAGATCACTCCTCCGCCACCAGTGATCCCATTTGATCCCCCAACTTCAGGACTTACGTCCCACCTTCTGCTTCTTCTTTCCCATGTTGAGTGCTCAGCATATGAATCATCTTGTCCTTTCCCCACTTCCGTAGGAAGATTCCTGCCTAAATCCTGGGACCTATCAGATAATTCACTATCAGTGACAAGTCCTTCATATTTGTGAGAGCCATCTTTGTATTCACTTTCTTCATTACCAGCCTCATAATTATAATCCGGCCTTCCTGAGTCCAAGTGACCTGAAGGTTTTCTCATTATAGGGCTGACCGACCCAAGACCCAATCTTTTAGACGGAGCTGATGGCTCCTTGGGAACCTTAGACCTGAACTTGTTCTTGGATGGAGGAATGCTAGAGCAGAATGCTTCCTTGAAGTTCCCAAGCATCCCTTTGTTATATGGGTTGTCTTGTCGATCATACCGGTATCTAAAATTCTCATACGTAGTCTACAAATAAAACAAAAAGGGATTATCATTCACATGTCGGTGAACTAGAAATGAACATATAAAAGTGATAGTTGAAATAACATCATGTCAGTCATCATATACAACAACCTGGTGCCTACATGAAAATTTGCTTCATGTACTAAACTCCTAGGAGTAAAAAGTCACGTTTAAGATATCAAGAGAAAGGACTGTGAGTTGAATGAGCATCCAAACCTGGTTTGTGCTGATGAGATATGTATGGAAAACTGTGAGGCCGCCAACAAACCATACACAAATGAAAGTGTAGATTATTAGTGCAATGGAGGCAGGAGTTTTGATCATCGCTCTCCAAATTGACTTCTCCTCTGAATCCATGATTCTCTTGATGTAGACCCAGCAAAAGCCATGCACATATAAGCAAAGAAGAGTTGAAGAGAAGACAAACGTGTAGAAAAACCGGTAATTTCGCTGCAGTTGAGAAGCCAAAGAAAACTCACTTATCACCGTCATGAGCAAAAAAAGATATGTACTCAGAAAAATTATCAGCACACAAATACTAAGATTTCTAGTGGACACAACGTATTCTTATATCTTTCGTATGCAGATGAACCTAAAGCCATTATGATAGACCATTCCTATCCCTGCTTCCACAGCAAATTTGATTATTTATGCAAATACTACTTAGCACTTTCTGTCGGAACACTTCAATATTTTGAAAGCACTTTGCCTTAACATCCCAATATATGGTCAACCAGAAACGCAGATTGACTATGTATCTTTTTGGCCAAAAGATTGCCTATATACTTAGCCTTTAATAGCACCTATACGTTTGAACACAGTTTGTATTTAAAATTTGAATATCTTGTTGAACTTTTTTATAGTTTAGGGCAAGAAGGGTGTTTTATTTAATAGTCCGTAGACATGGATTAGTAATAGTGAATACATGACAAGAGAAGAAGGGGGGAGAGGGACACAAAACCTTCTAAATGAAACTAACACGATAGGAGCAGTCCTCGGCAGTATTCTCTTAATAACAGCACTTTGAAATTTAGGGCAGATTATATTTTAAAAAAAGGGCTTACCAATCCAATACACTGACCCACCCAAGGGCAATGATGATCAAACCGCTCCACACAGTTATCACACACTGAACAGTGCGAGCAACGGGGAGGTCTATACAGCTGGCAGGTATCACAATATTTGGTCCTCACAGGTCTACCATTAACAATGACATCCTTTGTCCTGGGCAAACGTCGCCTTGGAGACTGTCCATTGTTGATCGTGTCACTAAAATCAGAATCCTCTGGTTCAGGAGGATAGACGTTGCGAGGTATTATGCCAGGATCCCTTCCTGATGTCAGCAGAAGGACAGTCAGAACCTGGGAACAAAGTTAAAGACTTGAGAGTACAGTACTGGATTAACTATAATGAACATATATGGGCAACTGTTGAAATCAATCTAAGGAAGCATCATTTTCTGTTCACTTGAATATGGAAAACAAAGAATAGAATTTATAAACGGTAAAAACCAATGATGCAGCAAAATTGATATTCCCAAAGAGGTACCAGAGCTACACAATGGAAATGATGACTTCAACAATAAAGCACCTCAACGTAATTCAAAACCCGGGTTTACATTTAATTATTTTAATCTTAGATCAAATCTACATCAGAACCCTCCAATTTTTTTGCACTTCAAAGGGAACACGACTTCTCCTTCAATTCCCTAACTCTCTTATTCCCTCTTCAGCCAAGTCAACACTGGTTTCTGTTTCTCCAACTGGCACATGGGTGAGAGCATGATTTTCAAGAGAACATTGACAAAGTTCATAGACACTGTTCAGAATCTTAGCAGTATCAAGGTATAATTTCTAACATTATTTACAGAAATCATCAGAACTCTAGTGTTGATGATAGTTACTGAAATATTGCCGCATTCCCAATCTAAATATGGAATGCCTTTCAGCCATTCACTTACATGATTGTTTTAAAACTTCAATTGCAATCTCATCTCATCACCAAAGAAAGACAAAACAGAATAATTGTAAAAATGGCTCTACTTCAATATCATGTGTACGTATCTAAGAACACAGTTATTGACACGATCACAGGAATAAATACTTCTTTCTACTTTTAACATTAAAGCTAACACAACGCATGCAACTACTATACACGAAGGACAGCAACAGTCATTTATGTGTAAGAAGTCCGTAATAGAATGTAATATTGTTGGATGACAGCATTTATTGAGCATCTTATAACAAATTATGGTGCTACATAACTAAGCAAGGCTAGGTCACAGATAACTTACAAATATTGTGAGAACAATAACTATGACCATTATCAACACTCCCAAGTGATAAGAAAAATCATCTAACAGTTTTCTGGCTATGAAAGTGCAGAATACAGCAACAGGAGCAGCAACAAGGAATACTGTTAGAAATATAGATTTAGCATCAGGTCCAAATATCAGTCTTCCCTGAAGTAAAAATACCTGGAAATAAAACAAACAGTCATGGATTCAGAAGTGAAATTAGGAAGATCGCCAATGAAATAGACCAACTTCATACATGAATAAAATAAATTAAAACGAACAGAGCACCCTGAAACAGCACTTATCTTACAGCCACACTATTTGTAAACAATGTCCATTAATCAATATATCTTGCATAAATGAAATGAATGAGGGGGAAAAAAAAATTATCTCGCAGATTTATCAGTAAACTGATGAAATTAACTACATTGGTTGATTGTAATACAGTGTTAGAGTAAGATTGAATACATATAATTTTCTGTGGTGTGGTAATTATCATATCATCCATCTATATTTCTTTCCCATCTCAAATGCCTATATTTGGTCTGATTGTAATGATCTTATCATATATTTACCTACATGTATAGAGCCATGTATGCTGATTCTACATAATATACTTGCCCTCCTGTATGAATTTACTTTCAGTCAGTCCAGAATACTTGCAACTTTTCTCCTTAACATCATTACCCTTTTAGTGGAGGAGAACATCGAAATGCTTTATTTGCTACAGTATTTTGCTTTTGGAATAATAATCACAAATTAAGGGATCAATCACGGTCTCAGGATTAAGAAGCAGCGCAAACTGCTAGCTGGAAAGTAAACTACAAGCTGCTGCATTAGTTAGCAAGCTAAACGGTGCCTATTGTCGAATAATGCTAAATTTAACAGAGCCAATAGTCAGATAAATGAAAAAAAAAAAAAATTCAAATCTTTGTACCATGAACAAAACTAAATAAGCGGAGAAGAAAAATTTATTTCCCCACATCAACAGAAAAACAGTATCACACAGTTAATGAGCAATAGGAAAATGGAGATCCTAAAGTAATCATGAACTCGGCACAAAAATGTCCACCCTTCCCTCTCCAGTATCGCATTCAAATACTCCATCAGCTTATCTAAGGAAGCGAACAATACCAACCAGTGTCGGAGACAATGCAAGATTGAACTCAGGAAGCAAAAATCTTAGGTCAATATCATAAATTGACTAGCAGAGATAGACAGAGGGAGAAAAGGGGAAAACTTGATCATGAGGCATGAAATGCATATCTTACATTACTGCTCTTCCAGGTGCGGTAAGTTCTGACAAGCGAAGAAGCATGAATGTCGCCGGCATCGACCGGGTAAGAAACCGCCGCCGGCGGAGACTGCGTCGCGGGCATTTTCTGTGGGTGAAGAACGCAGGAACAGTTGAAAATGGGAAAGAGAGGACAAAATGGAAAAAAAAAAACAAAAACAAGAGGAGAAAGTCAAAGGGAAAGGCGGCTTTCCCATCTATTAATTTTTAAAATTTTAAATTTTTGGATTGGATGGGTGGGTTTGACCTTTTCTGCTTGGGGGTATGACCAGCGATGTTTGGTTGTAAGCTGTTAGAGTGAGGCCCCACCACTGACGTGGCAGCCCCCTCTGTTGTTCTGGTCAATCCCTGATTTCGGGCTGACCCACAAATATATAATTCCAAATCCGAGTATAGTGATTAAATTAAAAAGGTTCTTTGTCGGAACTAATAAATTATAACATAACACTACCTTCGGTCCTAATTATAAAACTCAATTGACTAATTTGAAGAGATTAAAGAAATAAATTTAGTTATTTGTAATAAATAGGTGTTGTCTTTCCTAAAATATCCTTACTAATCAACTATATTAGCTAGAACTATAATTATTAGAAGGACTACCTTAGGAAAAAAATGCATAAATATGAGAGACAAAGTGGATTGGGGTCTTATATTTAGGATTAAAATAAAAGTCAAACAGGATTTTATATTAAGGACTGGAGGTAGTATAAGAGTTAGTTGACTGTTTGAGTAAATTAACAAAATTATGTAGTTAGTTATTTATAATGAATCGAAGTTATTTTTTAAAATATCCTTACTAATCAAGTATATTGACTGGAATTTTCATGATTATAAGGATTATTTTGAGAAAAAATAGATTAATATAAAAAACAAAGTAGATTAAAGTCTTATATTTAGGATTAAAATAAAAATTAAATAAATTCTTATATTAAAAATTGGAGGTAGTAGTTCATTTGAATATATGAAGCAACAATAAGACTAATGCATTCAGGCACCATATGTGAAAATATGATAAGTTTTAAAATTTTACGTATATATTTAACATATCAACAAATATAAATAAATAATATACCAAATCTAATTTTAGAATAATTATTTTAATAATATTTTAAAAATTTAATTATTTTAGTGTTTACTCAAAACTCGACCTCTAAATATTTTTTTTCATCAATGGGAATGAAATTCCTGTTAACAGACTTGAAAAAGTACTTATAAAGTCACTGAACAAATTTTAAGTCATAAGCCAAAAGACAAAAGCCTACGAGGCTTGTTTGGAATGACAACAAAATCTAATAAAAATAGTTTTTTAACTGCGATTGATAGAATGCGAGATAAGTATATAAAAAAAAATCTTTTATCTCAAATTATGTGAAAATTTAGTCACAACCTTCTTGTCCTTGTTGGGCACAAGCTGTTGTGAGACATCTTGAATTACAAAAGTTTACTCAATCTTAAAGTTTAACTCTTTGCAATTTATTTTCTCAAATTTTGATTCTATTAAAATTTATAAAATAAAATTTAATTGGGTGCAATCTAATTTAAATATTAATAATTGAATTTTAATAGATTCAATTTTATTAGCAGCCAAATATCCATTTTTTCTAATATTTTTAGCAATTAGAAACCTATATGACTTCAAAGAATCTTGGGCAAAAACTTATTATATAATTTTAAAATAACAAAAAAATAAAAAACATATTCAAATTTTAACAAAAAATATATTTTGGCCCAAAAGCATATGAAGAGGAACCAAAAGAAAAAAATTTTAATATATAATTATAAAAATGCAAATTCTATAAGCAGTTGTATTCTTTTATTTTAGAGTAAATACATTACCTAAATTACAGAAATATCCCCTCTATTTAAAAAAAAAAGCATACAAATCTTTCTTGAAATTAAAATGTACGTTACACAAATTTTTCTTATATATTTAAATTTTTATTTTTATTCATCCAATGTTAGTTGACTATTAAATTTGATTTTTAAATTTTTATTATGGTCAAATCATCCCTCCTTAATATAGACATTATTTAAACATTTATATATGTCAAAAAAATAATTTTTGATAAGACAAAAAAAATTATAATACATGCATTTTCAAACTTCTTAATATGTTATAAATTTTATAAATTTTGATTATTATATTACAGAATTATATAATTTTAATTCTTCATGACATATTGAAACTCATTTATTTAGATTTCTTTTAAATGACTAGAAAATATTTTAAATGAATATTTTTTATCATATAATATAAATTATGTGAGTTTGGGGTATTATATAAATAATTTAAATTCATAATTTAAACATTTATAACTTATTTGATCAATTATATATCTATTTAAAGAATTAATCAAATTTCCATTCAAATTTTTTTATGATTGTATCAATCAAATTACTTAATTTTCTGTCCCAGTGATAAAAACATTAAATAAATACCTATTTATAAAAAAAATAAAATTGAGGTAAAGGAAAATTTCTTAAATTTTTTAAAATAGTTTTAGTCAAAATTTAGGAATTTAATATTATGAAGGGTAAATCAGTAAATAGAAAGTAGTTCAACATAAATTTTAATTACAAAAGCATCTTTTTAGAATATTCTTAGCCGAGTTATCAGCTTGGGCCTAAATGTATGTTTTCAAAAAAGGAAAAGTCTGTATAAGTGGGATAAAATATAAGAGATGTTAAAGTATTTTACTCTTTATTTTATTATGTATTTCTCCAAATATATAGATACAAGTCTATTTATATCTTCCTTACGTTCAACAATGTGAGCGACTCCGCCACGGAGTATTAGGGAGATTATTGCTCAAAAAACCCTATTTTGGAAATTATTTTATAAAATAACTGAATTGAGAGAGCATGATTCATCTCCAGCGCATGCAACTCTTTTTTTTAACCATGGACAATATATTTTTAACGACATTTTGTACGTAATTAAAAATAAGTTGCACATACAACTGAAGAAAAGTTTCAGCCACTGAATATTAGTTGCAGTTGAGACCTTAAACGAATTTCATGCATTTATTACCAATAAATGTTATAATGAGAAAATTTTCAACAATTTTCTGTATTTTTTTTAATTGTTTTATCCGCGAAAGTCTGGTCAAAATTCGGGGAGTGTCATGGTTCATAAATGACGACCACAAAAAAGCCTGTCCTACAAAATTTAAGAACATTCTACTAAACTGAAAAGATATTACTAGTATATTCTTTAAATTGATTACAAAATAATAGGCGTACCCACTTGGATTCAGGAATAATAAATATTTCCAGGGGTCATAATAACTAAAACCTGGATAATATGGCGGCCATTGCCGGCTCTTTAATTACTAAATTAACTTGAAAACGACGCAGCATTTGGGAGATTATCAAATTACTACTGCTGCTACTATTTATCCCTTATTCCAAAGGGAATACAATATATATGATACAAATTAGTTAGCCGTCCAAGCACATTATTTTCTCACTAATTTCCTTTTCTGCTCTCATTTTCATATCACAATGCTTTCCTCTCCATACATTTTTTATTGTTGGTGGTTGATGTCTTAATGAAGACCGATTAGACTGATCAACTTGCAAGTTTTGTATCTTAACAAAGTACTCTATGTGAGATGTCAAAGAAAATGATAAGAATGAAGTCGATCAATGACAGTGAACGAATGAAATGAAATTCACTTAGTGAAGAATATAATAAGATAGTGGAGGAGGAGAAATTTGGCACAAAGCTCTAAGCATTACCGGATAATTAAGCACTCTTGAATCGATAAACAGAAAACGACATACGTACTATCAATTTATAAATTTGAACAATTATTCGTTAATAGCTCTGGCTTTTGAAATTTTGGTCTCCAAAATATAATAATATTAAGGACTTCGGAATGACTTGTAAATAAATTTTTAATCATGTTTTATAAAATATAATGTAAGTATATGAAAGAAATTTTATCTCTGTTTTTGTGAAACTTGTTTATGAGTACTTAAATAAACTAATCCAAACAAATGCTAAGTAGGAGTGAATTTTATTTGAATTGGGAGAAGGCAGACAAGTGACATATCAAATAAAATTACTTAATAAGAGATGTATATAAAATGAATGACTCTAGATTCATTACTTTAATATTTTTGGTTAATAAAGATGCAGTTTTAGCTAGGTGGGGGTTTGTACGTGGGTGTCGTCATCTTGTTTCTAATCCAATTGTGATTCTTCAGGTTTTCTTAGATCGCCTAGCCAAATTCCCCATCTTTTTGGAATACTCTCTGCGATTCTAAGAACTTATTAATTACTAAATCATTACCTTACTCTTCAAATTTCATATTATATACATGCAAAGATGTTGAATTTTACGGGACATTCTATGTCTTTCTTCACAAATATTTGTTGTTAGCAGCCCAACATTACAGAAAATCTTCAAACCTTAGATTGTGCATTGTGTCTGTTTATGTTCCACTCCATTTAATTAACAAGATGTTAAAATGACTAAAACAATACCTGTATTTCGTCGTTTCTGTCATTTCTCCCTTAAAATGCAAATTATTCCTTTTCAATAAGTGGTCTTTAAAAAAGAGCAAATGACGAATACGAAAGAGAAAAATTTGCTGTGTGGATCCCATTTCATGCGACTTCCCCTTTTTCTCGGATAAAGAAATGGAAGAAAGATCGAAATTTTCCTTCACATGGTTTGTCAGAGTTCATCTGTTTGAATTGTTTTCGGCCATTCTGGCTATAGTCTTCCCACTCAGGATCCGCTACAGGCTACAGAATCTCTTTGGTTTGTTTTCTTCTGGCTGCTAGGGAAATCCAGAAACAAGTTGGCTTTGGGCCTATGGCAAAAAAACAACAGAAGACACAAACAGATAGATGCTTCGGGCTTACAACAGAACCAGACTACCTAATCAATCTTGTCCTGTATATTTTTCACATGAAACGGACCAACTACAAAGTTCAATTCTCTTCCACAAGCAACCCCACGGGACATAGACCAGTTTCACAGAATCATTCGAAGTCTGAAGAGGAACCCTGAGGCCAGACATCAGTTTTGGAACCATAGTCACAAAGTCATAACCCTAACCTCAACCCATTCACATTTGCATGCACCAGAAATCATAACATTTGCCTCGGATTCTTGTACTCTTCCATCACCACTGACCACTTTTGTCGTGGAAGAGCCCCCTCTTTTTGAATCAAATATTAAACACACGGTCGCATATAGGTCAGAAGATAGTACATAACTGAAATGTGTACAGGCTATAATAATATTTGGCCATTTCTATGAAATATTGAGTATAACAAAGGTGATGGAAATTCAATGCACTTTGGAGGTATGTGTTTGTCATCAATAATGGAGTTGGTGGGGCTTTGTTTGGGTGTGGCTAGTCGACCAGATCTAAGTTTGTTTGTATGTGAGACGAGCAAGATATGTGGCGATGCAAGTGAAAGTGACGACGTGGTTAAGAAAGAACCCTACGGTCGTACATTCTGATATGAAATTAAAGTGCCTGGTGATATTAAGACATTAATGGCTTTAAATTCCAATGTGAATTGCTGCGAGGGGAAAGAATTTGAGGTGAGAGTTAATTGCCCTGACCTTCTTCCAAAGTAATCTCTTTCATTCATTCTTGCCTTACCCTCATGTGACTCAGCAACAACAACCACCATTAATACGATCGTCTATTCACTTATCAATTAACACAGCCAATAAAACGCCATAAAATTTGTCCCACGTTGACATTGTTAATTAGTTGTTGTATAAAGTCATCAGGAAAGATGATGATTGATGAGTAAACAAACAACAAAGTTTAAATTTTAAATGTTAGATTTGTTCTTCTTATTTAAAACACGCTATCTCTGGTCCTGAATATAAGATATAATTTGTAGTGTTAATTGTATTATAAACTAAATTTTATATTTAGGACTGAAGTAATATTTAGAATGTTTTTATCTCGTGCATTTTGTGGATTCTACGAAGTAATATCCATATTTATTCTTTTCATGGCTTGTGGGAATAGGTCACGTTATTTAGAAGTGATGTGTGACTGATCCATCATATTTCCTATAATGTATGAAGAGAAATTGGCTTATCATATATTTGGATGATTTAATGATAAATTTGTCGATAACATTGAGTTTATTGAATAGATATGCCGTGATTCCTCTTGAAAGAGAGGGGTGCTTTAGGAAATGCCCGCATATATAGGTGATGCATGATTATCATTAGCTTGAGTTGATATTACTAAACATGCATATTGATCTTGAAGAATATGAGTTGCATTGCTGACAATAGCGAAAAACTATTTTCAATTTGAACTATTAACTAGACTTTATATTAAGAACTAGAAGTAATACATATAACTAGCTATAAGTTAATCAAATATATATGTAAGATAAAAGGTCATACTATATATTAACCACTTGTAAAATAGGAAAATGTTTGATTTTTTTCGTGAGAATCATATATTTTATTTATTTGATTAAAAATGCCTGTTTGACAATTTTATTAGCTAAAATGAACTGAATTTGAGATGATACAGCTCATTTTCAACAGTATTATCTTCATCTATGTGTAAATGACTTCATTTTGACGACTGCTTAATTACACTTATTAAAGATGAGTTGCATCAAATTCTTTTGAACAATCACATTTTTAAACATATACTTTTTGTCAAATTTTTCTAATTTTTTCCTAAAAGAAATGTTAATTGGGATCTGGTTTTTGTCCCTATCCGATCCACTCCCAGTGCAAGAATAATATATATATATATATATATATATATAGATATATAACAACATAAATCATAAAATTTATGGGGATCCTTGTTAGTATGTAATTGTTTTCAACATTTCCTTACACATTTCAATAGACTGGATCATCAGTGCAATTCTTCATTCCTTCAATCTTTTTTTGGCTCATTTAAACAACATGTAAATGTTAAAAAAATATAACTACATTGTTGTAATATTTTTTAAAAAATTATTATCTATTTTGTTAGAACCGGTAAGAGCATAGAGATTTTGTGAATAACTATATCATTCTTCTATTTTTATTTATTAGTTGCTTCTAACCAATTTCATTAAAATAAAAAACAGTTTATTGAAGAATAAATTAAAAATAAAATTGTACGTTTATATAATAAATTTAATCAGATAACTTATGTTTGGGATAAAAGTATTCTCTTGAAATAGGATTAGAGTAGCATAGATGTAGTCACCGGACAAAAGAAAAAGAGTATGAATGTAGTCTATTGTTTGGTAGGATGGTGATATAAAAGAGAAAGAACAAATTAATGTTAGTTAAATCCGATAATTTTTTTTCCGAAAAGGGAGTTGCAAATATCAATTTAAAATCATAAATTCAGGAATCTCAATTATAATATTCTTGTTCTTATATAAATTGATAAAAAATTTTCAAATATACTTTTATACTAATTCTTCTCTCTTTGTATTTATATATCATTTTTACATTTCTTTCCTCTTTCTTTTTTTAAGCAAAAATCAAATAAGAATAAAATTAAAAAAATCATTAAATATCCTAACCTATAAATAACGTATATTTAGAACCAAAAGTTTTTCCTCACTGATAATTTAAGGACCAGAGTGGTAAAAAAAACATTTAAATTTCAAATGTAACTTTGATTTACAACTGAGATTTATATTTGGGAGGTGTTTGGATGAAACCAAACCATAGTTTAGAGAATAGCTTTTGAAAAATAATTTTGGGGAGAATAAATTTTGTGAAGAATAGATTTTGTGAAAAATGATTCTGAGAAGTGAGAATGTTTGGATAGTTGTTATCAGAATCACTTTTTATATATGCAAATTACTAAAAAAGACATAAGTTAATATGATAATTACATAACAAGATAGATTTGATGATATATTTTAATTTGAAAGAATAAAATTGTTAATAATATATTTTTTACCAACATAATTAATGAATAATTAATATGTGTATATAGACTTATAAAATATAAGATTAATATGTTTATAAAAAATTAATTGAGGGATGTTAAAATCATATTATTGTTAAGATCTACTCTGACAGGCACAATAATACTCTCCAATTTGAACCAGAAGTAGAATGGATTCACTTCTCCTGAAACCATGGTTTTGGCCCAAACCATAGTTTCAAATTATAGTATCAAAATTGATACTGTTTAGGTGATATTCCCCCTAAACCATGATTTTACCTCCCAAATCATGGTTTTGAGAGTCTCCCAAATAGGTCCTTAGAATTGTTTGTGACTCTTTTTCAAACAAAAATATCTTCAAAAATCTAACCGTTATTAATGTAATTGCTTTAGGACTTAAATGTCATCTCATCGCTCTGACAGAGTGTAAAATGTTGTGTCAAAGCATTTTACTCAAAAAGTGAAACGAAGTTGGTGTAACTAATCAATGACCACCTAATTGCAAAATCACAGAGCAAGAAATTAAAATGAAGTAACTTTATGTACAAACACTTTATTACTTTCTCAGAGTGACTCACCACCTTGTGCTGGTAATTTCATTTATTATTCTCATAATGAGACTTCACCGTCCCTGGTAAGTGGTAACTCTGTGACGTGACCAATCGATGCGTCGCTTCACAATCCCTCAAACTCCTCAAAACCTTAAGCAGGCACATTTTTTCACTTCAAAGTTTGAAATCCTGTTCTTGATAGCACTACCTCCTCTCCTTAGTAACTTTCGATTATTAATATAAAAATTAGTTAATTAATTTAAATAGATTATAAAAATTTGTTAAGTTAGTTATTTATAATAAATAAATATTTTTTTTTTAAAATACCCTTGATAATTATATGTATTAGTTAGAATTACTATTTGATAGAATCTTTAACATAAAAATGAATAAGACTCCAATCCACTTTACCTCTTATATTTATCTATTTTTTTCATAGTAATTTTTATTGTAGTTGTACATATTAAATATTTTGTCAAATAATACTTAATTAGTAAGGGTATTTAAAGAAGACAGCACTTATTTATTATAAATAACTAATTTAATTTGTTTTTTGATCTATTTAAATTAGTAAACCAGTTTTTATATTAAGAATTAAAGATAGTATGTGATATCCCTTAATTACTTGATTAACGTCAACAGAGGGGGAAAATAGCAATGAAGTAACAACAGGTTTAAAGCTTTTGCCAAAAAAAAGAAAAAAGAATAGGTTTAAAACCCCTTGTTATTCAGAGCTTAAGGAACCACGCTTGGCAGTAATTTTGGTGATAGTACTAGCTTTCACAATGATTGTAAAGTTTCTAGAATTATCCAGTGGCTATCATGAACAGGATAGTTATGTGCTTTTTAAATGCTCAGCTTAGCTTTAGCTGGCAGACAACTTCATATGACAAATGAAGTCGTCCCGGAAAAATAGTTTTAATCGTGATATGTGGCGGCGTCTCAATGGTCCAAATGGCTTCAAATAATTGAGAAGGTCATAAGTCATAAAATGGGACGTTTCCGTGGCTGTCACTGGGACTACCTTCATTTGATTTCTGCCATTCCCGGGTCCCCATCTCTGAAAAACACAATACAAGTACTGATATTTTATGTTCACAATCAATGATGACGCCACTCCCTTCGTTTTTAAGAAGTAAATAATTAATTTCCAGAAATTAATTATTTACATTGAAAATTACTATATTAATGAAAAACTCTTTTAATATATACAATCAGAAATAACATGAATTGGTAAGAAGTCTCACGTTTAAGATAAAAAAAAACTTTTTATTACCAGTTTTTATATTCAGAATTAGATGGAGTATTATATATTAATGCATATAATAGCTATTGGTTTCTAAATTACTACTATCTTTTATCTTTAATATAAGAGACAAATAACTAATTTAGAGATATTATAAAAGTTAGTTAAGTGAGTAGATCATAACAAATATATTGACTTTTATAAACTACTCTTTTTAATTATGTGTATTAAAAGTATCTCTTTTATAATAATAGAGATAGAGATAATTTAAAAAAATTATAAATATAAGAGATAAAATAAATTAAAATTTTATATTTTAGATAAAATTTAATTTTTAATTAACTTTTATATTACAAATTGAGAAGTACTTAGAGGGCTCTGCTTTTTACTTTTTTGACAGTGAGGTCTTCATGCGTACCTCCACCATGGTACTTTAAAGCCAATATTACGAACTAAGTCCCTTTCACTCATGGTTAATGCAAACATTAATGACAATATTCAGGTCAAGAAGATTGTGCCAAATGCTGGTCAAAAAAAAAAAAACATTGTGCCAACATATACAGGTATAGGTGTTTACATATTCATCAGAGCATTTGAATTATTTGCTTCCTTGTTAATTTTGGTGATTGTGAAAGGACCCAGAGATCGTTGATACGACATTGGATCTGACCCCCGTAATTACATGGTACGGGACAAATTTCAGAATCAAAAAGGTGAAAAGAACTCATCTTCAATTTAACATAATGACGTTTTGCAATTTGGGGTGAAAGGGGACTTTCAGTCTCGATTAGTTCCCATGCTCTAGCTTGTACATCATCACAACTAATTTTTCAGAAGATTTATTTTGCTAAAATTAATTCCCCCACTTAATAAAAAGTTGGCATATAACTCATAAAATTATAAATTCAATTCTTACTATCAAATCTTATTGATAGAAGATTTGTAAGTACAGTTATAAGTATTCTATGAGTTCGAAAGCATGCCTTAATTTTGATGAGTTCTAAAATCCAACTCACGTGAACTTTTTGACACCAAAAAAATATAACTGATTTTCTATTTACAGTCTCTCAATTTTAGTATTTCTAAAAAAAATTAATAAATTTCATTCTTTGGATGATTTCGTCTAAATATTGATGATTTATCATTAATTCCACGAATACATGGTGCCATTAACATGCCTATCCTTTTTTAGCCAAACATAAACCTGCCTATCAAATGTTGGCATTTAAGAAGCCCACGCTTAAATTTTATATTTAGAATAAAAAGATGTACAACAAAAATATGGAAAATATAAATTATTAACGAGTAATCAATAGTCTACGAGTCCTTTATGACAAACTATTTGGTAATATTAATATTTGTTACTTCATATAGTTCTGATTATTAGCCAATTTCTATATATTATTTTTTTTACCAAAATCTATAATTACATCATCATTCATCTCATATCCACATCACTAAATAATTATTGATGAAGCTGGATTCATGAATGGACGTGGCATTCAAATGCAAGCAAGGGAGGTGGGCGTAAAGACAAAGGGTTCCAGTATGAGCTAGCAACATCGGATTGGTTCATTTTCTTTTCAATCAAAGTCCTAAACTCATATATATATATTAGGCTGACATTTGAGGAAATTCCAGCAATTTCCAGGTGTCCCTCTATGTTGTTAGGCATTTTTTTTAGCCACAAAAAAAAAAAAAGAAGCCCCATAAATCACTCATGCAAGCCGATTATACGCGGTTTATATGTACTTATTTATTAAAAAAATCAATCAATCATTTCTGTCGGGTGAAGGAGATTTAATCCGAAAACTTGATGCAATTTGATCCACACGTTTAAATATATCATTGCAATCAAATTTTATTTGGTCGGGCAACGTACCACTTTGTAAAATTAAAACCCCACGACTCTCTTTTTGCCCTTTTGTTTGGTTTTGTTTTTTTTTTTTTTTTATGGTTCATGCATGTGGCACTCATCATGGAGATATATATGCTATCATCAATTAATCGAAATCGAATGAAATTACGTGGCTTTTCTTTCTGCACATGCAGGCATTTATTTTCAATCATCACGAATTAATGTAAATGATTAAAGCTTCACATTAAGATTCAAACTTACCATTAACAAAAATGATAGCAAATTAATGTGAATGATTAAAGCATGTTAATTATATTCCTCATGGAGGTTTATATTAGTACAGTACTACCTCCAGACCTAATTATAAAACCCCGTTTATAATTTATAAGCAAAGTCTTATAATTAGGACCGGAGGTAGTAGTAACTAAAAGAAAATGAGTATAACTTTCTCAGCTTAGGATCGATGTCTCATGTTTATTGTTGTTTGCGTGGGTTTTAAGGGAGTTCAAAAACAAAAACAAAGGGTTCATATATATGTGCGCGCGCGTGTGAGACATTTAACATAGACATGTCGGCGATTGATCTCTCCGGCGATATATATTGTGGTTGTGGCTGTAACTATCGTATTTTAAAAAAATAAGGATACTTTTTGGTTAAAGAGAGTGAGGATTTCAACTTTGAAAAGTGGTGCGGGTTAGTTCGCCGAACGATCCTAAAAGGAAGCTGAGGTCACATTACAGTACTAATGATCCCGCCACTACTGATCATTGTTAATTACTAATAATTGCATTCCTTTCTAGTTTAGACATTTCACAAATTCTTTGAAACGGCCATTTGCTGTGTCGCACTATATATATTATTAACCTGAACTTATGCTCTCTACGTTTATTCTTGATCAAATTAAATGAAGATAGTTACTACTCTTGGAATCTGATTTTATCTCTTTCACAAGGTCGAGATAATTAATGCTGGATGAGAATTTGATTGCGGCGAATTAATTTGCACATAAGTTCACGTACGTGCAAGAATTGGTATTAGCATTAGTACGTACGTAGAGCTGCATATATATATATATATATATATATAGTTAATTAATTCAAATGAATATTATTGTATTATATAGCATAATTGTGATGCTTTTTCACGGTGGATACTTGCCCCCCTAGTATTGGGGAGTCCTCTAATTATATTTATCTTCTCGCCTCCCAGTACTGGAGAGTCCTCTAATTATAATTATCTTCTTAAAGTTATGCTAATGATAACAATCAAGTTGAGTGATTATAGAATTATTATAAAAAATCATATTCCGATAGCGGCTTGTTACTTTTGGTTATTTAATATACAAGTGGATTGATTTGTTCAGCAGATAAACATTTGGGTTAATTAGTTTATTATTTTTAATTCGATGAATTTGCAGTCTTTAAACGAGTTAAACTTCAATAAAATAGATTGGATTGTTATAAACTGGTAAAATCCTGTATGAACGAGAACGAAATCTATATAGCATTATTCTTTTTCTAATAAAAATTTATAAATAATTAATTAGTTGATCGTGCATGAATATGGATAAGCAATACTTCCTCTGCTTCTATATTAATTGTCTTTTTTAAAAAAATTGTTTCTATTTATTTATATTTAATGAATGTTAGATTAAGTCGGAAGTTTGCCCTCTGTAAATTTTCGGAAATGTCATATTCAATTTATTAACTTTTAGCTAAATTATCCAAAAATATCTTGAATTTTAAATCTTGAATCTCTAATTAATATGATCTTAAAATGACAGAAAGCCTCTTGAACCCATAATTTCATGCCAATATTTTTCTGATCGTTAATTAGTTTATTGTTTCACTTAAAAAAATAGAACACACCCTTGACCGAATAACCTTGACAATAAGTTTTACAACCTTTACTTTTGTGGAAATGAACCTACTTCTTCGGTCAAGCAGCATGCGCAGACCATGTAACAAGGTTGCTGCTATTTAAAATTATTTCATGCCCTCAAGCTGTGTAGGTCTGAAAATTAAAACGTTAGTTTATTCATAAAGTGTTATTAAAAAATAAAGGAGATAATCACACGTGCTCGGACATGAAGGGGCAAAACCCTGAAGCTCGTTACGGCCAAAAAATATCTGAGTTCCCAGGTGATTAAACAAATCTCATACGAGGACGAAGCACAATTAATGCTAATCGGGCTAGATACGCAAGAATCACCTAATTATAGATAATGCATAGGATTATAATTTTAAATCTATTTTAACATAATGATTTACGCATTATTTTATACATTTATGCATCAATCAATCAGCACTAAGGAGCATGTATATCTGAAGAAATAACGTAAGACGATATGGCTCTAATAACAAATTATAATGTTGCAAAATACTACCTATCATGATGTGAGGATAAAATTGAGATCTTATCCTTGGTTCCTCGTCATGCCTCTCATATATGCCTGTCTCCCCTAACCTGCCACTAAGATTTCCAACTTTACCTACCGGAGGCTCTAAAAAAGCCTCTCACTTTTCCCTCTTCTGTGTATTTTCTAATCTCTGAAATACCTAGCCCTTGTACTGTCGAGGCAAGTAGCTTCAAACGTAGCACCATTTTAGGTTATACTATAATCCAAGGTTGACACGTGGTCTCGTCAGCCAGGTCGACTTTGATTCCATTGTTCACGCGTGGAGGGTCAGAAGATGTCTGAGATAGAACGCAATATCATATTTCTCTGACAAATTATAATATGAATCACCCCACTATGGGGCTCCATTAAAAATCACAGTGATTTGGAATATCAGGTTATTAATTACACGTGTCAACTTTGGTGTGCGATTTAATTAGCTTTGCTTTTTGTCATTAGTGGAGGGGATCTTGGCGGCTTCCACTCTGCATCAAAATACCCCTGAAAAAGGTGATGAACACACTAACGCGGTTCAAATATTTTACCCGTGGTTTCTTCTAGTGCGGTGAACTTTTGGTTGGAGTCTGAGATTATATAATTTAATCAGATATTTTCTTAGACCCAAAATATAATCGCACTACGCTGGGGGAGAAAAATGAGTTTCATATGTTCAAATTAAATGAATATTTTTTTTATCAAAATAAAAAAGAAACCAATAAAACTTAATTAATGAAATAGTTCCAAATTTGTTACTACCTTTCTATATGCGTATAAAAACTTAAAATGGACTCTGATGATTTGTGGGCATGAACAGTATATGAGTTTAAACCGAACTACGCTGTCAGTCGAACAAATAATGTCATAATTAATGGGATGTGAAGCGGCCTTTAAATTTGGAGTAGATATCGATGAAATGATTGTATTCAAATAATATATAAAAACAAAATTACTTGTCACTGTTCATTTATTTTTTCATTTACTGTATATATAGAAGGTGTCAATGAGTAGTCGTTACCTTTATGGAGATGGGAGCTTTCTTGAAAGGTTAAACATACACTTGTACTATTTACACCAGGGGAGCCTTTTCCAAGACGTAATAAGGTACTAGTAAACATCAAAAAGTTCTCCCTTTTTTTAAAAAAATAAAATTCATACATTATTTAAATTTCAAAAATACATTATTTATTGTCCTAATTTTTTTTTATTTTTCAACTAAAATATTCTTCATATAAATATTTGAATTTAGTGAAAAACTTAAAATTGGAGCTCTGTACATATAGCTTAATAAACACAAACTTCTTGGACTGATATACATGTATATAATTTTTTTTGCCATCAATATACATGTATATAACTGCAACAAGATTCTAGGAAAGTACCATGCGAATAGCATGCTCTAAATATTTTAACAGTGGAGAGATGAAAATAAGAAAATGAAATCTAGAAAGAAGTGAATAAAAAATCCTCCAAAAAGTTGGGGCTAATTGGAAGAAGAATTTTAAAGGGAGGGGAAAGCAAATTAAAGGAAATGAAGAAGGTGGGGAGAGTGGACACGTGAGGGATGGGAGGAGTGGGGGAAAACATTTTGGGTACGTAACACGTAGGGTTAAGTGAATTGGGGTGGGCCAAGTAATAATTGTAGAACTACATTACAACAACTTGTTTATTATGCGTCAATAATGCGATGAGTTGGCTATTTAATATATTTTCGATTATGGGTGCATGAGTTTTGTGTACCCCATAGCCTCCGAAAGCAACTTCTAGGAATTCAATCATCACTTATTCATTAGTCTCAATATTGTCCATGCAATACCACACACATACACACACCCATGTCTATCCCATTTCCATGCACCCCCCCCCCCAAGCTCCACTATATATATCCCTCATTTCTGTCATGTTTTATTCAGTCCCATAGGTAGCTAGAGAGAAACACAGAGTTCTCCACAGATTCACCTGAGAAAAGCCTTCCTTCTCTTCCTTCATTTCTCTAGGGAATTCTGATTGATTCCTACCACAGATCAGTGAGAGAGAGAAGGTTTTTGTTCTTTATCATTGCAATCAATTAATCTCACCTCATATACAAGGCCATGGCTCATCACGGTCCCTTAGTTTTGGTGTTCGGGCTTCTCGGCAACATGGCCTCCTTCTTGTGCTTCCTAGCACCAGTGTAAGTATATCTATATATCTGTTGGTTGGATCAGCTGGATACGTACATAAGACTCTGTTGTTAATGTCTGGGACACGATTGATTAACGTTTGAGGATGTCGCAGGCCGACATTCTACAGAGTGTATAAGAAGAAGACGACGGAAGGGTTTCAATCGTTGCCATATATAGCAGCGCTGTTCAGTGCAATGTTATGGCTGTTCTATGCGTATGTGAAGACGGGAGAGACTCTCCTTATCACCATCAATGCGTTCGGTTGCGTGATCGAGACCATTTACCTTGCCATTTACATCACTTACTGTCCCAAGAAAGCTAGGGTCCGTCTCTCTCTCTCTCTCCCCCTCTCTCTTCATGTCTCTTTCTCAGTTCCCTCGTCATGAGGTTCTGATTAATATGTGACTGATCTCGCAGATGTCCACGTTAAGACTGATTCTTTTGATGAACTTTGCGGGATTTTGTGTTATTGTCCTCTTAACTCATTTGCTCGCCAAAGGACCTGCGGCTCGCGTGAAGCTTCTTGGATGGATCTGTGTGGTCTTCGCCACCAGTGTTTTTGCGGCCCCTCTAAGCATTATCGTGAGTATTATTTAATTATCCTGCTTTGAAATATGGTTTGTTACCTTATATATTATTTTTTGAGATATTTATGAATTTTGAATTGTTCATTTCATTTCCAGAGGGTGGTCATCCGGACAAAGAGCGTAGAGTTCTTGCCTTTCCCACTTTCGCTTCTCCTAACAATTAGCGCAGTTATGTGGCTCATGTATGGACTTGCCCTCAAGGACATCTATGTCACTGTAAGTTTCTAGAACTCTTGCATTTATTTTCTCTTTTGTTGAAGGATTTGATTTGTATTCTTTAATTATTAAGATATCTTCCCCAAATTTTGTGGGTATAATAATAGTGATAATAATAATAATAATACAAAAAAATCGAGAAAAAACGAAAAATTTCTGGAGGGTCAAATTAATCACATACCCTGCCTCCTCATTCATTTTGATTGTGTTTTGTCGTTTTCACAAAATATATAAAATAATAATCAGAATTTGGTTTATTGCGTGGACAGCTCCCCAACGTTGTAGGGCTATCGTTTGGGATCGTACAGATGGTTCTGTATGCAATGTACAGAAAGAACAAGCCTGTGAAAGACGAGAAGCTCCCAGAACAGAAGGGCGAAGTGATGAGTGAAAACAAACAGGAAGCAACTAATGAGAACAAGAACGTCGGTGAGGAAGAGAAACACGAAATGGTAACCATCGAGATCGGAGAACATCAGAAGAAAGACGAAGAAGAAAAGCTACAAGAAAAGGAACAAATAGAACAAGAACAACCTCACAACAAGCAAGACCAAACAAAGGTTAACGACGTCGACGACAAAGCCAGACCAGCGGTGGAACCCTCCTTTATTGAAATACCACCACAGCAGATGGTGGCTTGCGAAGTTTGAGGAGAGAACAGGACACGTATACGCGCTCGCGCGTGTTTTCAGGAATCTTGTCCTCTCTCTCTCACTCTCAGATTGTCTCTCTGCGACCGCCGCACCGCATGGGCTCTTGAATTTTCGTGTAAAATTGTTAAAGCCTCATGATTAGTGGGGAGGCCACAGATGATGTAGTTAATTAATATGGTTCCATTTTTATCTTCACCTGTTACTTTTTATCTTGTAGGATTTAATTTTCTATGACACTACGTAATAGTCGCTTATATATGTAAAAGCATGTTATATTGTTGATAGCAGCCTACATCGCAGGCGCCGAGTCTGCATGGCAGAGATATGATTCTGATTTATGTTGAATACAATTCCACCTTTTCTTTCTTTACGTTGTTTTGATAAAGGGAAAAAAAATACTTTTTTTCTTTCTTTTGTAGTGTCGACGATGGACAATGATATCTGGAGGGGAGGAAGAAGGGACAGAATAATTGGGAATAGTTGAAACGTGAAAGGGAAATGATAAAAGGGGGCAGTGGAAAAACGAGGGACGGAGGGAGATGGATCTATGAATCGCGGCAAATGTCTAATCAAAAGAGAGCAAAATTATTGGGAGTGTGTTAGAGATCTGGGAAAAGTAAGTGGAAAAGCAAGGAAAATTGGCAGCTAGTCGTATGAAGCTGGATTTTTGGTGTTTTTGATCAGATCCCTTGATTGTAGGAGTGGTTGGTTGAGGTTTGTTCGTATCTCTAATTTCTTTCCGCCAGTGGTGACGCTACTTTCAAAAGTACCACTAATTATTATTTATCTGTTTTTCAACCCTAATGATCTCAAGATTTCGTCACCTAATCATAGTGCACTTCTCTTTCCCATTCAATGCATACTGATACACGAAGTGGAATTAAATTTTAACTCTTTTTTTTTTTTTTAGTGCAGATTGATCTCTGTGAATCACATTAGACCCGCCGGCTGGCTAATTTGATCAAAACATATGTATTGCAAAAATTCTTCCAACAATATAATATTTTCTTTTACATAAAATTGAAATTCAAGACCTTGTTTCAGAGAAAAATTAAATGCTCAACTGCTTGAACTAATTAATGCTGGTGCTTCAGATCTTCTTTACACTTTTTTTTTTGTCAAATTCTATTATTTAACCTGTCCTTCTATTCACGACTAAGGAGTGGTTAAGAGTTTGATTTTTAATCTGTCTTGAGCAAACCTCATTGAAAAGGGTGTATCATTTACTTTCACCGCAAGATGTACTTTTAAAAATGAAAACCCTTAACAAAATCTACTCTTATTGTTTCACCAAAAACAATGCAAGATTTACTGGTTATTACTTAATAGTCATTGTCCTGCTACTTGTTAAATTAACTAAGTTATCCTTTTAATTTTTTATTTCCTTAATTTCTGCCTACCAAGCTCCTTTAGAGGTGTTGATTGTAGAACTAAGATTGATCGAAGCCCACTCACTAAGTATTATTAATGGATCCTTTTTTTTTTTTTTTGCTTACTTAAGTATATATCATTCTTTAAATAACAGACATCCCTAAAATAATCAAGGTTTATAACCTGCTGAGTGCTGAGCTTACGTCTCCGAACAGTAATTATTGAAATTAATTATTCATGAATTGACTTATCACGATATCATTTCCACTTATTTCAGAAGATATGCGAATTATAAACTCCAATGACATGCAAACTTGCAATTGAAGTCCTTCCACTTGATGAAGTATTTTCGTCAACTCATCAAAAGAAAAAATCAAAAAAAAATTTTAAAAAAAAATTGTGTACATGTATATCCTTCTGTTATAACAAATATTACTCAAGACATAGCCGTATATTAAATGTGAGTATCACTTTAAATAGGATCTGAACTTTGATACATTACATGGTGAGAAAATAGCTCATTCCACTGGATCTAATTTTTATTAGTAAAATCACAACCATTTTGTAATAAC
Organism: Neltuma alba; assembly: GCF_004799145.2. Lineage (NCBI taxonomy): Eukaryota > Viridiplantae > Streptophyta > Magnoliopsida > Fabales > Fabaceae > Neltuma > Neltuma alba. The sequence continues at coordinate 998 of NW_021632832.1, read as the reverse complement.
ATAACAAAAAACACAATAATTCACAATAATTATAGAAGTGAAGCGCGCGACAGCAAGCGCTGTCTTGCCAAGTGGAAAAATATCAAAATCATAGCAAAATAATAGTACTATGAAAGCATACATACATACATATATAATCTCATCATCAATTCATAAATTGATAAATGGAATGGAAAATACTGAAAAAAAAATTTTTGACCTTTTAATTTGAACTTGTTTTATGCACAAATATTGATTAGGTGAAGAATATTGAGAGGAGAACAAAAATACAGAGAAAGAAGGCTATACTTTTTAAAATTAATTTTATCTGGTTGGGTTTTTAATTTAAATTATGGATAACTTATTGCCATTTCTTTTCAGGTTGAGAAAAGCATTGTATACATTTGACACACACAAATCATGCGTATAATATTTTACAGTACTTTCTGTATCATAATAAAAGTAGCTGGCCATTATTTCTCAAGATTGCAACAATAAGAAGTAAGCTTTTAATTATTAATCGCACTATCATTCCTACAGATGCTTTCATATGTAATTAATACATGTTCATTAATTGATGCTTCGTGGAATATAAGAAATTAATGTCGAAACCGAATACTTCCCTCTGCAATTTCGAAGAAGAAGAAGAAACTAGCAAGCTAGCTAGTGCTTGTAATTCAGCATATTATTCTCAAGACAATCATGCGTAAATACTTAGATGTGAAAAGTTGACCTTGCATTACACATAATAATCATTTGCCAATCAATTAATTTTTAATTGTTATCTCTTTTCTTTCTAGCCTATAACTACAGTATTGTATTGACTAAGGGAAATGAGGATCATCATGAAAAAACTGTTACATAAACTATTATATTAATACGAAATGCTTCCTGCACTAATATTATATAAACTATATATCGCATGGGACTATTAGAAAGTGATTATGCTTGTCAGCCTTATTAGCTTGCATCATCATATCATTGACGATAATACAATACATTAAAGTTAAACCTGATCT
>NW_021632831.1:0-54732 GCF_004799145.2 Neltuma alba | reverse complement strand
TCTTCTCCCTCGTCCAAAACTAGCAACCTTGGAATTAAAACCTCGTACAAGTCTCACAGCATTAATAATGTGTTTGTGTCGTTCAAAAAAGGATTAACATTCGGAGTCCTGAGAAATCCGACATTCTTGAACCAGACGACGTTGTTCATATTCCATGTCCTTTGTGCTGATGATGATGATGATGATGACCATTCCTTTGGCCGGCCACTAAACCAGGCACATTAGTTGATTGAGCCGAAAGCCTCGACATGATTTCTCAACGGTTTTTTGGTTAATAATGGGATGGGATGTGTTAGCCACGCAAGTAATGAATTACACTCTTCGAGTTCAAAGATTAAAATGAGGGGAAACCACGAAGCACGCCATTAAAAAGAAACCAAAAACAAAATTAAAACAAACTCACCACAAGACTTGGCAGTTGCCAATAAGTAATTCAGAAATTCAGAAAGTTACGAATTGCCAGAGTAAAGGGGGAAAAAATCCACAAAGAGATGAAGTTAAAGGTTAAATTTTGCCTTGTCTTCTTTCATTTATCGGTCAAGGGCTTATACATAACAGGATAGCAGATCGTACCTAGACATATATCTTTTCTTCTTATACTCGTCTGGTCTTAATTATAAGACCCTCTCGTAGTGTAAATTACACTACAAAAGGGTCTTATATTTAAAATTGGAAAAATATATACTTATTTGGTTTGGCCAAAATATATATATTTATTTGGTTGTTAGATCTAGAGGGGGATCTAGATGAGATATCATATCTCTCCTTCAATATATTTTTTCCATCTACGAAATTTTATAGAACACAAAATTTTGTTAACTCTGGCATCACATCAATAAAATTAAGTGGGATAATCTAAAATAGAACCCATAATATAATTTTAAATTTTCAAAAATAAGAATATTGGTATAATTAATTGTAATTTTCATAAAATGTTTATTCCCTGTTATTGCTTTCTGAAAAAACTTTTTAACATGAAAAATACTACATCCAATCTTTAATATAACATCTCATTTGGCTTTTATTTTGATCCTAAATATAAAATCCCAATTCACTTTTTCTCTCATATTTTTTCATTTTCCCATAATAGTCCTTTTAATATGGTAGTTATAACCAATAAACTTGATTAGAAAAGATATTTTAGGAGAGACAATATATATTTATTACAAATAACTAACTTAATATATTTTCTTAATATACTCAAATTATTCAACTAGTTCTTATATTTAGGAGTGGAGGTAGTACACAATTATTTAATAACCACTTAAATACTCATCCGGTTCTTAATATAAGACCATTTAAACTAATTTGATTAGATTAAGAAAGTTCGATAAGTTAGTTAATTATAAGAAATATGACATATTTTTCCTAAAACCTCATAATCATCTTCCTCAATATCCTCCCTCTCTCTTTTACTTGATTATGGTTGAGGGAATATCCATAGAGGTAATTTAGAAAAAACTGATAAACATGAAAAATAGATCTTATATTTAGGACCAAAATCAATTCAATAATTAGGTCCTATATTAAGAACCAGAGGAGTATGTTTTTATGTGATGAACTTATTGTTAAAATTTTAAATTTTAAATATCAAATCTAATTTTTATTGTTTTTTCGCTAAAAATTTATGTACACCTTCATTTCCCATAAGAGAAGGAAAACTATATATGGTTCAGTAACAAACATGCAGCAGAACCAAAACCAGCAAAACATGCAAAAGCAAAACCCAAAGAACTAAAGTAGAAACAAAACACAAAAACAAAACGAAATCCAAGACATTAATTCCCAACCATCCTTGAATCCATCCCCTCAAAGCAACAGAGGGTAAAAGCTTTGTCAAGATTCACGAACTCCTCCACCAGTTTCAAGCCTGGCGAGGGATATTAAATTTTAATCGCTTGAATCAATGGAAGAAAATAATTTACAGAATGGGCAATGAATCTTCATCCCAATATCTGGGAGACCAGCTCAAATCACCCATTTTTCAAAGAAAAACCAACCAAAAACAATCAACAACTGGTGGAATATCCCCATTATGTAGGGGAACAACCTTCCAAACCAAAATCCAATCCTTATCATAGTGTTATTCTTAACTTCAATAAAAGTGATTACAGAGTGGTGAAATTGAGCTATTTCATCACGAATAAAAAGGTATCCGCCAATGCTTTGAACATATAATAGTATCAAATTTTGAACAAGAGTATATAATAAAATACTTTTTTCCTCCCTCAGCTGTTGCAAATAGTCTATTCGTTGGTGGAGCACTGGCTTCAAGATCTGTGTACACTGCAACATTTGGGAATCATGCACATTCTGTGTTTGTACTCCAGTGAAATTGGACAGTCAAATTTTCAGTTTCCTGACGTATTTGAGTGCAAAAATTACCGTGTAAGTCAAATTTTCTGCTGTTTTATCCACCATAATATTATCATTATTTTGAATATGCTAATTCTGACCTTTTCATAAGCATTTATATGGGATACAGATGACATTGAAAACTAGAGGGTGATTGTTTGTTTCTTTCTTCATTATCTTTACCTTCTGTAAATCTTGAGTCTGTCAATTCCTATCTCTTTATGCCATTGGGAAAGGCATTATAGCTTCTTTTTGATAATAATATTAGAGTCCAATACTGAACCAGATATGAGAAGTCAGGTTATCTACTAGGGGCGACCTTCAACATGTTATTCTTTATGCTTGTGATCTGTATGCTGCTTTATCTAATTATACTATACACTTGTTCTTGTGCTCGTGCATAATACGCTCTAACTCTGATGTTAGATAGCATAACAGCTAAGCTGTTACTGTCAGATTCAAAGGGGATTTGTGATGATGTAGATTCTAACATATCAGCAGGATATTTGAAGAAACCTGTGATTTTATAGATCATGTTGAACAGAAAGGCCAGTCAATTTTAGTTCATTCCTTTTGAAGGAAGAAGTAGATGCTCAAGAAGCAAAATATTTTTTTTTAAAAAAAAAAAACTTTGTAATCATATTTACAGTAAAGAATGTACTATTAATATACATCAAAGATGGCTTCGCAAAGATCTTACAGGGACTGCATGAGAAACGGCATGGAAGGGGTGGCAACAAAGAAAAACAACGATGAAGGCTTTGCCCAAAAAGAAAGACCGACTATGACTAGGGTTTAAATAAGAAATAAGCGCTAACATCATCTCCACATAAGCAGAAGATGGCCATTTTATGCTAGGATAGCCTCCGGCAAGGTCTCTAAAGCACCAATGCTTCCATTCAGCACCATCACACTCCCATCAGAATCAACATCCACTATAACAGAATCACCCTCTTTGATCTCTCTGGCCAGCATCTTCTCCGCCATGCTGTCCTCCAAAAGTGCCATTATGGCTCTTCTTAAAGGCCTCGCACCATACCTGGGATCATAACCTTCCTCGACCACTCTATCCCTAAACTTTCTGTAACTTGAAGTTCAATTTCCTTGGCTTTTAATCTGTCAAAGACTTCAGCATTATATCAGCAATCTCCTTCACTTCCAGCTTTGTGAGTTGCCTGAAAACAATCATTTCATCTAATCTATTCAAAAACTCTGGTCTAAAGTATTGTTTCAATTCCTCAATCACCAAACCCTTTATACGGTTATAGTTGTTGTCCTTCTCATCATAGTCAAGGTTGAATCCTATTCGACGGCCACCTTTCTCAATCACACTGCTTCCTACGTTTGAAGTCATTATAAGAAGTGTATTCTTGAAGTCCACAGTTCTGCCCTTACTGTCTGTTAGCCTTCCGTCTTCAAGAATTTGAAGCATCATGTTGAATACATCAGGATGAGCTTTCTCGATTTCATCGAAGAGGACTACAGTATAGGGCCGACGCCGAACCGCCTCCGTCAACTGGCCACCTTCAGTGTAACCGACATATCCAGGAGGGGAACCAATGAGCTTGGAGACAGTGTGCATTTCCATATATTCACTCATGTCAAGCCGAACCATGGCTTCTTCAGAGCCAAAGCAATATGTAGCCAATGCTTTTGCCAACTCAGATTTCCCTACACCAGTTGGACCGGAAAATATGAAGCTGGCAATGGGACGATTCGGGTTCTTCAACCCAACCCGGGCTCGGCGTATAGCTCGACTAATGGCTTCCACTGCTTCATCCTGACCAATGACCCTCTTGCGTAGGGTCTCTTCCATCTTAAGGAGAAGGTCAGATTCATCCGCTGAGATTTTCTTAACAGGAATACCAGTCCAAGAAGAGACTATGTGTCGGATGTCATCCTCAGTAACAACTTGAACTCCATCTCCTGCCTCACTCTCAGCCTTGTTCATCTCCTTGCGTTTCTCTACAAGTGCTGAGATTTGTGTCTTAAGATCCATTTCTCTATCTCGCAGCTCTGCCGCCTGCTCAAAAATTCATGTGCCAGCAGCAATCCATTAATTATTAACTAAACAAGACTCCAAGTTATTAGGACATAAGCTCACTTGATTAAAATAAGGAAAATGTTAACACTAAACCCTAAGTTATTGTGAAACTAGATAAGTTGCTTCAATTTTTAAAGAAAACCACCATTCTCTTCTTTAGAGTAAAAGCATTACCATTTTAAAGTCTTGGTGGTGTGAAGCTTCTTCTTTCTCCTTCACAATCTGCCTGACCTCCTTTTGTAGCTCTTTAGCTTCCTCAGGTAACTGGAATAACATAAACCCAGCTCAAGTATCACAAAACTAATCAATACAAAAATTGCTAGTTAAGTAAGGTAAAATTACACAAGATACCTGTGCATGTCGAAGTCCAACCCAGCATCCAGCCTCATCAACCAAATCTATAGCTTTGTCTGGTAGAAATCGATCACTGCAGAAAACATAATTATTTAGAAACCAGGAATCACTTGGTTAAAAACACACTTCAAGAAGAAAATAACAAGCTTGAAAGAGCATCTAATTAATCTAATGATATTGCACAATTACATTAGACATGAAATTTTCAAAAAGTTAAAAAGGGCTGTTAACATTATACCACGAGCTTCATTTTAACATGCAACCTTAAAATAATATATTTTTATATATGCTACATCGAAAAAAGAAAAGATTAAGTAAAAGAAATAAATAAAATTGCAACAAACCTGATGTACTGGTGTGACAACTGAGCAGCAGCTACAAGAGCCTCATTAGTGTAGCGGACTTTGTGGTAAATCTCAAAACGTTCTCTCACTCCTGTCAAAATCTGTATCGTCTCGTCCACAGTAGGCTCCGGTATTTTAACAGGCTGGAATCGCCTCTCCAATGCTGCATCTTTTTCAATGTGTTTCCTGTATTCATCCAGAGTTGTGGCTCCTATACACTGTATAGATCATTAAGCATAAACTTAATTTCAATACAAGCAGCAATAGCGATATTTAGCTACTCATTAATGGTCATTTCAGTAAAGGCTTGCCAAGAACTCCACTAACAGTTGGTCTAACTTGATCATTTGGCATTTTAATGTCAAAACTGTTTTGGAAATTCACATTCCAAACCTCAATGTTGGTTATTACTTGTTATTAGATCCATTTGTATTACTCAATAACAAATATTACCTGCAGTTCACCTCTTGCAAGAGCTGGTTTTAGCATATTTGCAGCATCAAGTGTTCCTTCAGCTGATCCAGCTCCAATTAGTGTGTGCACTTCATCGATGAAAAGTATTATATCATTATTTTGTTTGATTTCCTCCACTAATTTCTCTAATCTCTCCTCAAACTCTCCACGATATTTAGTTCCAGCAACAAGTAGACCCATATCAAGACTGATAACCTAAATTATTCAGAAGAAATCAATCTGTTAGAAAACAATGGGAAAGGCACCAAGATATAACTAACTACTTATTATCTAGGAAACAGAATTCTGAACCATGCATCTATTACAGCAGCAAGATTGACAAAATAACAAGGACAGAGAAACTGCCTTGGCACTTCTGTTAATTTGACAGAGACGTCTAGAGGTAGCCACTATGTGCCAAATACAATTGAGATGCAAGATCTTTCAAATGATTAAAGTTCCGAATTCCCCAAAAATGTGTTTAAATTTACACTGAACTTAAGAACTATATAATTAATCCTTTAATATCGATGGAAGTATTTCTAACCTTCTTCCCCTCTAGAGTTGCAGGCACTTCACCATTTACAATCCTCTGAGCAAGACCCTCAGCAATAGCTGTCTTCCCAACACCAGGTTCTCCAATTAGACAAGCATTATTTTTTGTACAACGACTTAAAATTAGAGTGACACGTTCAATTTGCTCCTGCCTTCCAACAACAGGATTCAATTTTCCCTGCAAGAACAGAAATAATAAGCCTACGTACACATTGACGCATCATAATTATCAGTCATCAATAAATATAAACTTTCAATTACCTCTTCAGCTAGCTTGGTCAAATTTGTACCATATCCCTCTAAAGTGGGCATTTTCTTTTGTGGACGAAAAATTGGCATTAGATTGCCACCACCACTTGGGCCCACAATATAAGGGGCCTCGATAGAACTCGCAGTAATTATGCAAATAACCTGTGCCCGTAAACTAAAATTTAATAACTAACATGGAAGTTAAGATTATCAGCAGATAAAAAACAGAAAAGATGGAAGGAAACTAGCCTCTGAGCGAATTGTAGTTGGTTTAGTACCCAGGTTTTGAAGAACACGTGCTGCAACACCTTCGCCCTCAGCAAGGATACCCAAAAGCAAATGCTCAGATCCAATATAGTCGTGTCCTGAAATTCTCATCAAGATTAAAATGTTGGGGCAAGCTAGGCCAAAATATAGAAACAACTAATATAGAATCTTCATTATCAAAATGGCCACTTATGGGAACACAAAAGCTCCGACTCTCTTAAATGGTTCCCTTGAAAACCATATATAGAAACACCTCAAGCATGTATAAGGTTAAACTTGGAAGTTGGAAGTTGGAAGCTTTCTGATGTCTAACTACTCTTAGTTTTTTCTGTTCATGGTTTCCCATCCTCCAATAATAGGCACTTAACTGGCCTCCTCAAGTTGTGCAAAATAACTATAAACATATAAGACAAATTACCAAGTTAGTAATTTGATCACATGAAAAATAGATGAAGGTATTAACAAATTACTAAGTTTTTTCGCTTCTTCATTTGAGAGTTCCAACACATGCTTTGCTTGACGTGTGAATGGAATTTCAACAGCAGCAAATCCACTGCCCTTTCCAATTATTTTCTCAACCTCTTTACGTGCATCTTCAAGGTTGATTCCGTTTGACTTGAGAGCATGAGCAGCAATACCCGTGCCTTCGCTAATGAGACCCAGTAGAATTTGCTCTGTTCCAACAAAATTATGACCAAGACGTCTCGCCTCCTCCTGTGAAAGCGTGATTACTCGGATTGCTCTCTCTGTGTAACGATCAAACATGGCTTTAGGTACAAATCGTTTGGCCCTCCCTCCTCTAGAAGAAGTTGCAATTGACACCATGGAACGAAAATCTTGTCGAGGTCTCAGAATTGTATTTGTGTGCTCCAAAGGAATAACAGCTTGGAGTCCTGATGAGAAACCTGACATTCTTAAACCAGATGCTCCTAAAGTGTGGCACATTATTTTAACTGATCTTCGTGATTTTTTAGACTGCTTACGTTGATGGCCATTCCTTTGCCCACAGACTAAACCAGCGACGGTAATTGGCTGAGCCAAAAGCCTGGACATGATTCCTGATGGGAGGGGGAACGAGAAGCGACAGTCACAGGAGAGGAAGAGAAAGGTTTCGATTCATTAAAACGTGTATTTAAGGCACTATTTATAGGTTTCCCCGTAACTCTATAAATAGATAAACGAAACACAAGACAATGATAAATTATCAAGACTCAAATTTAAGAATAAAGAGTTGCCTAGGAGAAGATAGCTACATTTTGACCCCAAAAAAATCTTTTCTTTAATCCTCATATCATATTGGGATCTTTGTAATATCTTTTTTTTAATTTCTATCAGTTAGCCAAATAAATAACTATACTATTTTTTTTTGTTGCCAAAAGTAATTATATTCTTAAAATTCAAGTATTAAAATGAAATTACAAACTCAATAGAAGCCTTGGCAATTTACGATAGCTAATTCAAAAATTCGGAAAGTTAAAATTGATCCGTGGGACGCAAGGATAAGGCTGATGCTAGAAAGGAAATCATAAAAATTCCTATTGATTCAAATATTTTCTTTCCAAAAGTAAAAATAGAATAATCCAGAACATTAAAAATTAATGACTAAATTCTAAATGTAAAGCAAAAGATATTCTAAAATATCCTAACTTTCTAACCAACATGAAATGATCTAGATTATGATCACATTAGATGGATTCTAATCTTTATTATTAATGAGAAGATTTTTATTCGACTTTATTAATACAATAGAAAACAATTAAATCATCAATACAAAATAAAAAACTTTAAAATAAAACAAATATAGTTCTAACTAATATATCATATAAAATAATCCTTTACGCTTCTTAAAGCTTTTTGACCTTTTATGCAGGTCCCCATTTTATCATTGCAAAAATAATTGGCACATCATTATACTTTACCTCAATTTTAAATTTAAATTAGTTCCCTTAGTTTGAATTTTTTTTAATTAAAGTTTATAATTTCATTAGTAAAGCAATTAGTCCTAAATTGCCAAGTGGATAATTATTCTCTTAAAAAGGCATAAACACGCTGGGGGAAAAATAAAATTAAAAAAAAAAAAGCATAAACATCATCGTTTCAAATCAACGTCTTCTCAAAAGGGGGAGGATATCACTCGAAAGTCAAAACCAGATGAATAGCATAAAAGTCAAAGAACGAATAAGACAAATCAGACAGGGGCACGCTTAATCGTATCCCTCTCGTGTCCCATTTCTTGTTCTTCAGGATCTCGACAAAGCTCTGCGCCGACGGGATCAACGTATTGTATTGTAGGTGAAATTGAAGGAATTCAGAGGCATGAAGGCAGCTTATAGAAGGAAAGATTAAACACATGGCCAAAGCGAGGAAATGACAATCGCTTGGCCACGACTCCGATGGGCACCGCAGGGTCGTCTTCTTCCTCCCCAATCCTGACCACAAGCCCCAATCCAACGCCATGGAAATACGTTTGGGACAATGGTATTATGCGTTTTTAGGTAAATAATACTCGGGTCCTTATATAAGACCCATTTAACTAATTTAATTAGATTAAGGAAGTTAGTTAATTATAAGAAATGTGACACGTCTTTCCTAAAATACCATAATCATCTTTCTTAATACCTCCTCTCCCTCTTCTACTTGATTATGGTTGAGAGAGTATCCATAAGGGTAATTTAAAAAAAATTGATAAATATAAGAAATAGATCTTATATTTAGGATAAAAACTAACTCAATAATTAGATCCTATATTAAGGATAGGAGGAGTAATAATAACCCACTCGGCAACAAAATGATCTTAAGATAATTTTACCGTCTCAGCAAGCCATGTCGAAGCCACGTCATAAAAAAATGCAAGGGATAAGAACTAATTCCTTCAATAAATAAATTCTAAGAATTTGACAAAAAAAGGTTCAAACTTCAAACTCTAACTCAAAATTGAGGTAAAAGTCTTCTCTTTTTAATTCAAGTTAATAAACATGTTGGGGTTTTTCTAGATATATCTAATTGGGTGTGAATATAGTTGAATCATGTTATGAAACTCTCATGGCTCACTGCATATAGTGCATGTGGTTCGTGCCCAATTTAAAATTATAGCTCCATTAGACTTGTCCATGTGTTTATAAGAGTATTGGACCTTCGACAATTTAGGTATTTATCCTTTAAGTTCTTAGATCATGGTCTTTTCTCTCTCAACTTTTGATCGTAAATACAATAATAACTCACATGTCATGTTGGCTTTGTGGGCATCCTCTCACGTCAAGGTCCGATCCATCTAAGCATTCTCAAGTCTTTTTTTTTTTTTTTTTTTACCAGAAAGCATTGTCAAGTCTTGATATTTTAGTACAATATGAGTGATCATGCCTCTATAATTTATTTGAACATTTTAAAGGACTTTTTGACTCAAATTAGTGCTTCTTGAGTTTTACAATCTTCCTACTAGAGGAGATATTTTGTGTCATTTGGGTAAAAATCTGAAATGCAAAAAAATTACTTTTTTAACTTTTTATTAAGAACAAAACATTTATTCTTTTTTCTATGTTAGTAGTGTAAGTTAAACGTTTATAAATCTAACGTGAATGATTTTAATTTTTTATTCTAAAAAAATGAACACTGATAATTGATGAGCTGGTTGACTAATTCAAGTAGATTAAGAAAGTCTGTTGAGTTAGTTATTTAAAATAAATAAGTGTTATCTTTTTAAAAATACCCTTATTAATTACGTATTAATTAGAACTATCATTTAATAGAACTTTTAATATGTACAATTATTATAAAGATTATTTTCAAAAAATAAATAAATATAAAAAACAAATTAAATTAGTCTTATATTTAGAACTAAATTGAATGTCAAACTAGGTTTTAATATTTCAACTTGATTTATCATATCATGAGTGATTAATCTCTTTTTCCTAAATTCAATCCCAATTGCTTATAGTTTGCTTTTGAGCTGAGAAACTTGTTCACTATAATTTTAAAAGTGATTTTATGATATATAAAATAAATATATGAAGAAATTTGTCTCGATTTATAAAAAATTATTTTTACAAAATATTTTTGCAGAATCCAAAGACCCCTTATATCATATCTCATAATACTCTTCCGGTCCTAAATGTAAGACCCTTATACACTCTAGTATAAGGGTCTTATATTTAGGACCGGAGGAGTATTAAAATTAAAACTTCTCAGATCACATCTACTCAAGTTTATTAACACTTATCTTTTTAGTTACGTCCTTATTTATACTGCCTCTCAGTCCTCCAGCTCTCTATCTATTGTCACCACACTCTCCACTCTATTTCTCCTCTTCTCTCTATTCTCTAAGTTGATTTTAAAAGTAATTGTTTCAAACAATTTTATGTTTTTTCCAAATGTAATTTTTTGAAATAATCATCACAACAGCAAAAATTTTCCCAAAACTTTGTTTTAAAACATAATTTCTTGTTTAATCTAAATAAAGTGGGAGATTTTTTTTTTTTTTTGTCAATAGAAAGTGGGAGATGACTATTGTTACGAAACATAACTTATATGTATGCGATTATAAGTTTACTTTGTACACGTTTAAATGCATGCAATCCTACACAAGCATGTTCACTTGATCTATACGGGTTATAGTAAACAAGTTTTTAGAAGCTTCACCCCTTTTTATTTATAAGTCGCTTTTCACGATTTCATACAATTCAAAAAAAAAGAAGTTAAAATCAGTTCATGATTTTAAAATTCTTTAATCTTATTAAAAATGCCCTTAATTAAATATGATAAATTCTAACCGAATTTTAGTCAGTTCTCAAAATCCTTCTATTTACTATAATTACTCGATAATATGATTATAAAAGCACTGGAAAAATATTAATTGTTCCCTAAATTTTGCAACAAAACATTGAATCCATAGTCATCACAGGTCACAAGTTGATCAACAAGTATAAAAACAATAATATTTAGAGTTAGACCAAAGAAATAACTGTAGGTGCACAATCTTTGTGCCTTTGCTTTGCACCTATGTTACTCCAAAAAGAAAAATCAAATGAATAACCAGTATTAATTGCATGGCCAAAAAAGGTCATCTGTATTAATCTTATGAAAATTATACAAGGAATAAGAAGAAAATTAATTAGTTTATCTTAACAAAAACAGTGTAAGGTATCTTAACGCTCACTTCTGAAGTAATTCTTCATACACCTACGCATAAATAAATAAAAAAATTTGTGAATTTCAATGATACGTACACCTCAATAAAACAAAAGGCCTCCCTAAATCTTTTCTAGAAAGATTTTTATTCAATTTATCACCAACAATTAAATTGATGATAAGAGTAACGCAGATTAGATGTATGATAGAAGAGCCTTAATTATTACTCCCTCTTAGTTAAGGTTTTGTTAATTTGGATTTTAAATATAAGATCTTGATCAACTTTCTTTTATAAATTTATAATTTTTCCCCAAACAATTATGAAATAACTTGTGACCATAAGCTAAAATTTAATAACTATCATATGGAAGTTCAGAACTTTAGATTATCAACAGAAAACACAAAGGAGGGAAGGAAACTAGCCTTTACGCGAATATTAACTCGATCAACACCCATGTTTTGAAGAACACGCGCTGCGACACCTTCGCCCTCACGAAGGAGACCCAAAAGCAAATGCTCAGATCCAATATAGTTGTGTCCTGATGAAATTCTCGTCAAGTAAATATTAAAATGGTTCCTCAAACAGGAACACAAAAGATCCAACTCACTTGAATGGTTATCACTTAAGATTTTGGAATGAAAAGGGTATGCAGAGGTCAAGGAAGAACCATTTCAGCGTTGTTAACACATGTAGGAGATAACAGTCCTAACCAAATAAAAGTTATGGGAAATAATAGTACTAACGGAACAAAATTAAAGGATTTGAATAAAGAAAGAAACACATAACTAGATACCAAATTAAATGTGGAGGAAAAAAAATATAGGTGCCTCCAAAATAAATTTTTTTCCCAAAGGTTAATCATCCACTAGGGCCCAGTGGATAAAGACCCTAATGCATGTCTGCATAAGGTTGAACTTCCAAGTTAGAAGGAAGAATTACAGTAACGTCCAAATAAAAAAATTACAAAACGAGTACTAAAAGTTGTTATTTTTTACTCTATAACTTGTAATTACAAGCTACTTGTGTTGTTATCAGGACTTTTTAGTAATTATTTTTTTTTAGACCTCATTGTAATTCTCGCTAGTTTGGAAGCTTTCCTATGCTGGCTAATCATAGTTCTTTAGTTCATTGTTTAATTTCTCTCCATTTCAGTTTTGCATGCGCTAACAAGATTATCTCATATAGTCCAATAGGCACTAATTAGTTGGCGGCCTCCCAAAGTTGTGCAAAATAATAAGTAAACATAAAATATTTGAGCGATCTTTCATTAAAAAAATGGTACAGATCAATAGGAAGACAAGCAGGAGAAGATAGCTGAGTAATATGATCACATAAAAAATAGATGAAGGTATATATTATTATTAAGAAATTACCAAGCCGGCGAGCTTCTACAAGTGAGAGTTCCAAGACACGCTTTGCTCGAGGTGTGAATGGAATTTGAACAGCAACAAATCCATCACCCTTTCCAATAATCTCCTCCACTTCCAAACGCGCATCTTTAAGCTTGATCCCCACAGATTTCAGAACCTTAACGGCAATCCCAGTGCCCTCACAAATGACACCCAATAGAATCTGCTCCGTTCCAACAAAATTATGACAAAGACGTCTTGCTTCCTCCTGTGAAAGCAAAATGGCTGTGATTGCTTGCTCTGTGAAACGCTCGTACATGGCCTTAGGAACAAATCTGCGAGGCCTTCTTGCTCCTCCGAAACTGGTTGGAACATTAGGACCAAAAACTTGTACAGGTCTCAGCATTGTGTTTGTGTCCAGAGGATTGACAGTTCGGAGTAGTCCTGATGAGAAACCTGACATTATTAAACCAGGCACTCGTAAAGTACGATACATGGTTTTCACTGATCTTGGTGATTTTTCAGATTCCTTATGCCGACGAACATTCCTTTGCCCGGCCACTAAAGGAGCGACGTTAATGGACTGATGAGCCAAAAGCCTCGACATGATTTCTGATGAATAAGCTGGATTGAGTGAAGTGTTAGTGATGGAGGACGGGGAGGGGAATGAGAGATGATAGAGGAGAAAATAGTTGAATGATGGGATCGGTATGAAATGATGATTCATTAGCACTTTTGAATATTTCATATATTTAAGAAGATTTCGAAATATTTGGTTTTAAATTTTGATTTGATTGTTATTTTTTCATTAATTTTCATTTACATTTAGTTCTAGAATTTTAGATTATTCTCTCCTCAATTCTTAAGCTTAAAATACAATCTTTTCATTAGTTGTTAGATGGTGTTGGCATCCTTTTGATTTCTTCCTTTTTTTTAATTTGCGTGAGTTAGCCAAATAAGTAATTGCAGTTTTTTGTTTGAACAAAAAAGTAATTTTACTCTTAAACTCAGTGTTAAATGAAATTACAATGTTATAATAAGAGACTAATTCAGACAAATAAAATACTTTCTCCCGTACTTGTTAGAACTTCCTCCTGCCGGAGTATTACATAAAAACGTTTCCGGACTCATAAATCATAATAACGGACAAATATTCAAGTGAAAGAATTAAGACAAATTTTTAAAAAAATACCTTTGAATTTTAAAATTTTAAATTAATATTACTTACTACATTTTAATAACAATGACAGTATTTAAAAAGTAAATGATAACACATTTTATAGTCATTTATGATTTGGGATTTTAAAATTTCAAAGGTATTTTTTTTAAGATTTTCCCAAGAATTAATCCCTCGTTAAAAAAAAAGTGAAAGAATTAATATAAATATACACACAGAAGTAAAACGAAAATAGAAAAAACTATATACATAAAAGAAACATATCTTCTCATCAGATATATATTGTAATATCTTGTCAACAGATTATTTTTCAAAAATTACTTATATAAAAACTTTTCCCTAAAATAAATGCGATGACCATTAGGTAACAACATTTATAGAGGGAAAATTAAAGCAAAGAACCTATAGGACCTGGTCCTTGTTATAAGTTACTTATAATTGATTCTCACACATTAATTAAGAAATGTATTAAATTGATAAAATTGATAAAACTCGTTCTTATTAAAAGAATTTTCTCTCAGCATTTACAAATCATTAATGAGAATGATCCTAGAATCCTACCATTAATGAGAAGATTTTTATTTGACTTTCTATTAATTGATACAATATAAAATAATAAGTCCTTATATTTTAAAAAACAAGCAGTACAAAAATGGAAAACTACAAAAAATGGAAAACTAATTAAAGCAAATATAGTCATAATCAATACCATATAAAATCATGCTTGATGCTTCTTGAAGCTCTTTGTACATGTTATGAAACTTTGACATATAGTTCCTTCTGCAATGCATTTGGGCCACAATTTAGGATGCATTTGGATTGGCAGGACAAAAATGACCCATTTACTCAGGATGCCAATTCAGACATGGGCTTGTTTGGAACTCCGTTCAAAACGGGCTTTTAAGCAAGTTCACGTAAGCCGAGACAAAACTCTCCTCACATACTTACTTCGTATTCCGTAAATCACGTTTGAAAAGCTACTTATAAGTCAATCCAAACAAGCCCATAAGTTTAAAGTCATAAAGTTACTTTTCAAAGTAATAGAGAAGACTTTGGCCAAAAAAAAAAAAAGTAATAGAGAAGTCGCCTTGAAGTTTACTAACACGGTCCCCCAAACACATTCCTGAAACATTATAATTATATCAAACCTTCAATGCCTGGGTATTGAGTTCAAAGGCTTATATTTTAAATAAGGGTAAAAAAATTTTACCATTCAAATTTATAATTTTTCTTAAAATATCCTTGTTAATTGTAAAAAAAAATTTACTAAAAGGTAAAGCACATGATTAAATAGAGTAGTTTATAGAAATCAATATATATTTGTTACAAATAATTAATTTAAATTAGTTTTTAATATTAACAATCGTAAGTAATATCTTAATTAGATGCCACTACAAGTTTGTGCACGTCTAAATGCATGCAAACGTACACAAGCATGTTCACTTGATTTATGCGTGTGAAAACACACCCTATATTTGTTCCACTAAATTTAACATTAAATTCTTTCACTCAAAAAAATTTAACATTAAATTAAAACATATCGTGTGTATCAAAAAAAAAAATAAAACATATCGTACCCTCTCCGTTTCATACATTGATATTTTTGGTAACATTTATGTTGGAGTATGAGTTATTTAAGAATTTCTCGTCCTTCGGTTCTTTTAGAATTTCAAATTGTAATATTTAATATTTTTTCTTTACCCTCTTTTAATCTGACATTTTAACTAACTTATAATTTAATATAGTTGAGCACTTGTATTCCTATATTCCAAACGTGACTAAACGAAAGGCGTATTTAATGAAGCGTGCCTTATATTTTAACATATTCATTGTGTTATTCATTATGTTTCTTAATCTACATCATTCTCGCTCTTATTATAAGTCACTTATAACATATTCTCACACATTAATCATTAAGAAATGGATTAAATTTGGGTAAAATTGAAAAACAATCATCAAATATCTCACAAATAATTTATATTTAAGTGACTAATATAACAAGCATCGAAGTGGTATACTAGAATTTTAGAACTCAGTATCGAACGAAATGAAGGGATCAATAATGAAACATAAATTTGTATCTTTTGGTTTTATTTATGAGGCAAATTTTGAAGATTTTTCTTAGTCTTTTTTATATGTCTCATCATTATATTTTTTAATATAAATATACCATGTTAGCTTTTATTTATTATTGTGTGAATTTTGTATTTATAGCATATATGTTAAGTAAGTGTAAAACCAAAAATTTACTCTCCCCGGTACCATTTATAAACTTTAAATTCGAAATAGGATGTGGTTCCTTTTATAAATTTTAATTTAGGCTTGTTTTTGTAGGCAAAGAAAAATTGTGTTTGTCTCAGTATTTAATGTATTTTTTTTAATTTTTTCTTCATAATTTATTCTCTTTCTTTTGCCACACTCTCCTTCATTATATATGGTCATACATTTTCTTTAATCTCTTTTCTCATTCATTACAAGGACATATTCAAAAATAAAATATATTTCTTACCTATTCGTTGTTTTTAATTAATTTTAACTGATTTTTCATTATATACCAATTAGTTATTCAAAGTTTATAATAAGAATACGAGATAGTATTGAATCTTAAGGTAAAGTCATTAAATTTAAGGTTTTTCTTGATTTCAATAAAACTTGTTAGACTTGATTTACTAATAGGACTAGATGAGTATGAATAAGTAGACATGAAATTAAAGCACATATAACAGAGCAATTTCGGAGAAACCTAAATGCACTTGAATAATTTAAGGGGACAAGTGGGGCATGCCTAGGAACTTTGAGAGTAATGAATAATCATTTGAGAGATTGATGGGGAAATTAAAGAGGGTGGAGGGTATGTCCTACAAAATTAAGGCGGAGGCAGCAAAGGTCACGAGGTTAGTGAAGAAGCAATAAAGGGAGTGTCTTCCTTTCTGTCCTTCCCAATGGCCACTGAGCCTCACTGTGCTTTGCCTATGACCAACTAATAATGCCCCTCCTACTACAATATATGTTGGCATGTTGCCCACCCATTCATTTCTATATATCCATTTATTGCATCCAATTGGGGCCCGGAACTATGCCCTGCATAAACCTGATTTAGTGGGGCCCCTTCTTTCTTTTTTCTCGTAAGAAAAAAAATTCAGTTAAAAACTCTAAAATGAGTATAACAAGTTAATTCTTTATACAGTTTTAATTCTATGGAAGAACAATATAGAAAAATAAATGTTATAAATATTATTAAACTCAACTTATATTTCAGATGAAGCCAAGTAGAAAGAGAAGAAATTGGATTGTGGACGGAAGGAATAAGCTTCTAATACTTGACTTGAAATTCTATTCTAACTGTGTAAAATACAATAATGTCGTTTGTTTTAAGAATATAGTAGTACATTATATTTTTCCCTTGGTTGAAGTAGCAGTGATATTTGCAACTAGTAATTTAAAAGTTACTTTTGAGGTTGACGGTTGGTTGTCCTGTAACACAATGATACAACTACAACTAATAGCAGTTTAGTGAGCTTATATCTTTTTTTTTTTTAGGCATAGGTATCTTTTTATTAGAAACAATCATATTTGAGACATTGTCGGACGCTTAATGTAAACATCTCTCTCAGCAGTAATTTGAATATTAGTTTACCATGTTATGAGAGACTAATTCCTTCTACTAGACTTAATTCTTGTTGATAGTAAGCTTATATTTTATCTCTTCTCCTAAATGAAGGAGTTAATATATGGATAGAAATGGAGGATCCGATAACACATTGGAAAACAACTCAGGGATACGTGGTGCAGTAACTGCGGTGACCCAAAAGCACAAGCATTCACGAGATCCTTCTGATTCTATTACTATTACATTTACATTCAACTTTTTTTTAAAAAAAGAAGTTTTATTTTTAAACTTTAATTTTTTTTTTGTAAAGAAAAATAATAGGCACTCATTACAAAAAGAACTAATAAAACAACGGTTTACAAAATGATAAGATCATGTTCGCATAGCCATTGAAAGAGACAGATGGAATGGAATTGTCAATACTGTAAATTTGGATTCAAAGTGTTTACCGGGACATACTGGAGGAAAATTCCATCGTTTTTTTTTCTTTTTCAAGGGCAAATATTTTCTTATTAGAAGCAATCATGCTCGAGGTATTATCAGACACTAAATGTGAGTATCTCTTTCAACAGGAACTTAAATTTTAGTTCGTCATATTATAAGAAACTATTTCCTTTCATTATATCCAAATATATATATTTTGCTAAAAATGTGTTTGAAAATTGAAATCACGTTTTGAGGTGCTAACAATAACCTTGATGAGTCCAAATATTATTCTAAATATGATATAGGGCACAACTTAAGGCTAACTTGCATTGTAAAAACATGGTAAGGTATAAGTATCGTTTTTTTTTTTGCCAAAAAGATATAAGTATGGTTAAGAATTTAACAATCATGCCTGAGCAATGAGCATCAACATTACCTCTACATTATGTAATTAAAATTGAAATTCAATTTGTCTCTTTTATGATTTTATATATATATATATATATATATATATATTTCGTTGTCCACAAAACACCAGGATAGAAACTTGTCAAATTCTTTAAAATCTAAGTTAGAATATACTCCTGTAAAGTCAAAATAACAAGTTATAATACCACATCTGATGCTTATATAAGAGCTAGATTATTAATTTAAGGATATTAAGAAAACTAATTAAGTTAATTATTTGTAACAAATATGTATTGACTTTTATAAATCACACTTATTCAATCATATATATTGGAACTACATTTAGGTAAAAATACCTTACCATTAATAAGGATGTTTTTGATAACACATTATAAATTTAAAAAAACAAAATTTATTAAAATCTTATATTTAGAATCAATAACTAGTTTTTATATTTAGAATCGGAGAAAGTAATATGGTTTATTTACGGGGTTGGAGGTAAAATTGCCCGCTTAAGTTTTCTCCCACTCGCATCTAGCATCATAGAGTTTCTCGAGAGGCAAGAATATACATAAAATCCCAAAAGGTGGGGAGAAATCCCTCATACCATTAAGTGGGCTTCATGCTCGTTAAGTATGTGATGTGAATTATTCCACATGTAAATGGCTTACGAGCCAAAATACTCATGAAATATTATATTATGATGCAATTTCGCTCATTAATTTTAAAACAGGCACAAAAATCCTCAGTCCAAAATATAAGCACAGATTAGTAAGAACTGATTGTGAATATGCAAAAATATTGATTATTTATTTATCTAAACTGTAAAGTATAAACATGAAAATATGTTTAAATTTGTACCAATTAGAAGAAACCTTAGATACAACATTTTATTTTTTTCACACTTCACAATTCATTGCCATATATTCAAAAGCCATCTGACTCCCAACTCTTTTGGCTCTTCATTCGACATCGATTCATATAATGTGTTCAATTCTTTAAAGTAAAATGTTGTTCCTAAGATTTCTTCTAATTGGTACAATTCTAAACACAAGTATTACAGATTAAGGATTTTTGCCCCCTTTTTTTGAGGTGATGGGCAAAATTGCACCATAGCACATAATAAATTATGGGTATTTTAGCTCATAACCCATTTACATTCGACGCATTATGTAGGACTCACATTCTGCACTCATCGAATGTTAGGTATCCGTTAAAGTTTGCGTATAGTTTTTTGTTATCTTTAGTATGTGTTTATTGGCCTTTAATTTTCTTTTGGTTCCTTTGCTCAAATTAATTAAATATGATTGGTCGGTCTCTTTATATAATTTTTTTAATTTAGGTTTGAATAAAATTGACATCAAAAGAAAAAAAGTTTGGGTATTTTTACCTCCCTTTGAAATTTCATGTATATTTCCCCCTTCAATAAACTTCATGAATCTTTATGATGCTGGGCATCCATATGAAAACAATTTTATGTGCATTTTTTACCTTAATCCTTGTTGTTTAATTAATGTTAACACAGGAAAGGGTATAGTATTTGTCAAAAGAAGACAAATGGATCCACCATGCTGGACCACGAGATGGGTATACTGTGCAGCACAATAAATGCCTCTATTTTTTTTTAATACACCATAAATGCTCGTCTTGTGGATCGGAAGAAAAAGACCTAACAGTAATCATTCTGCATAAATGATTTAAATTTTAATTAATTTGTAACGTTATGTAAAAAAAATATTTTTTTTTGTGTATACGGAAGAATTAAATGCCATAGTTCCAATCAATGTTCCTAAGATGGGATCAAATTGACTTTGGTTAGCCATTGCGCCCATTTCCTTAGCCACTGAGAGAGACATGAAATGGAAGTGTCAATAATGTAAAATGGGAGTCCAAATATGTCCAATGTTAGAAGCAGAGTGGAGCGAAGGAAAGAAAAGACCAATGGTTTTCCCAAAACTGAAATAAAGCCAAAAAGAGCTCCCTGAAAACAAGCCTTTTAATTTATGTATGCCCTAAAACAACAAAATTGCTGTTTCAAAGGTGAGCGTTCGTTTCACGGAAGTTTCTTTAGCTTTTTGCAGAGAAACTGCAAATTCAGTTTGAAGCCAAAAACACAAATGGTAACCTCTTTCTATGATCTCGTCACATCAGTTTCTATTTCATCAACGTGTCCAATTCATCATTACAAGCCGCCATTGCTGGCTTCATTTCCATTTCTTCATGCTTATCTTACTATCTTCGATTTATAATATTATAATTTTATGACCCAGCGCTATCTATAACTAACATGATATTTGAAATCACGTTGAAATGGTTTGAGTTTACGTTTTAAGGGGGAAAAAGTAATATTACTTTGTATTATAATTATATCTTGTGCTATTTTTAAGGCGCTGCCTTTTTTTAAAGAAGCATATTAATAAAAGCCATTTCTTTATAACATTTAACTCTTAAATCAGTTGGTAAGAGTTTGTTTGTTTTTTTTTTTGTTGGACTCAGAGTTTGTTTTATTTTAACCCAAAAGTCATGGGTTCAATCATTTGAGAGTCGCGCAAGAATTACAACAACAACCAAAAAAACATCTATTTACGTATGTAATGCTAATTCTCCAATCAAAATTGCTCCTTTTTTTTTAATAGCTTAAGATTGCTACTTTAGTAAAATTATTAAACGCATACATGCGAGCTTGATTTTCCCTTCTTTTTTTTTTCCTCAGAGAACTTTTTCTCATGCACTTAAATAAATCAAAGTTTACCTTATGCGATGTTTCTCTCGGTTCAAGTCCCCATTTTGTTGCCAATGAATTACTCATTTAGTCCTATTTATAAGATAGAGAAAATATCTTTTTTTTTAAATTCTATTTATAAGTCACTTTATTAAATTTTTAACATAAATATACTATTTTATCCTTTATTTATTATAGTGTAGACTATTATCTTTTTTAAAAGGCATGTATACTAAATAGGAGTAAAATTAGAAAGTTATTATATTTTAATTGAGAGTTAATACATTTTAAGTTTTTTTTCTGTATGAAATATGTTGGAAGTACTTTATAAATAGAACCAGAAGAATACTTTGTTATAGTTTTATTGTTAAATTCGATAAAACCATAACAAAGTACTCCTTCTGTTCCTTATTATAAGAGACAAATAACCAAATTACGTTGATAAAAAAAACAGTTAAAATTAGTTGAGGACAATTAATGTGTAAAAAGTATAATATTTTTTCCAACAATACCCCCATTAATAAGGAGAGAGAGTATGAGAGAGAACAATTAAATTATTAAAAGAAAGAGAAGTGGGAGGGAGAGAAAGTATGAGTTGGAGACAAAATAAATAGGGGTAAAATAGGAAATCAATACAAAAAAATAGAGACAACTTTTAAGTGTCTCTTATATATGGGAACATGCCATAAGCATCAAATGTCTCTTATAATAAGAAACGGAGGGAGTAATTTTATTACTCCTTTCAGTATTATATATAAGCCTCACTTTTAGAGAAAGATCTAGTTTAAAATATAAGCTTTATTTTTTAGTTTGCTTGAGCATTTACTACTTTAATTTTTTCTATTTTGCCCTTAGTTGATTGTATTTAGTATTCCCTGTCTTTTATTAATATTATCCTCATTTATTCTCTTTCAATATTTTTTTTATTTATTGTCTACCTCATTTACTTTCTTAATAAATAAGGGCATATTTGAAGGGAAATATATTTCTGACTTATTTATTATTTTTAACTAATTTTAACTGCTAATTCATTAAACGTAATTCGATTATTCGAAACTTATGTATAGGACCTGAGAGAGTATATCCATTTTGTCAAGTTCTCCAATTATATATGGCTATACGTCCTTTTTTTTCCCCTTTTATGTGACTTTATGATTAAATGTTATTAAATACTAATATTTTAAAAAATAGGACACATGATCATATGTAATTGAAGAACTTGACATAATAAATATAAGAAATTTGATATAAGTATTATCTTATAATAAGCAATGGGCAAACCAATCTTGAGTTGTACATGACTTCATGATAAGTACTACTTCCGATCTTAATTATAAAACCTCTTTTTTATAGTTACGATTGGAGGTAGTATATTATTGACCAAGAAGAATGACATCTAAAGATTGGTAATTTTATCAAAATGCTTAAACAGTAAAAATAATTACTCAAATGTTATACTATAGAAACTATTTACTTGTACACTGCATCTTTTTAAAACTCATTCACACCCCCGTTGAACTTTCACCCTTACAGCTATTTTTTTAAGTGAAAAAATGAAACTCGTTCAGGCCATCGTTAACTGTCTCCATTTTCATTTTCGGCAAAATTACAACGAAGTACCCAATTTCATCACCCTTCGCCCCTGCCTTCTGAGTTGAGTGCGTAATAGCTCACTGATCGAGTGCTCTTGCGCCGAAGATGAACAGGGCTAAGCGACCTGCCGAAGCTGTGGAATGTAAAAATGCATCAGTATGGGAGCGTTCTGCCTTAGAGGGAAGGACCCGCGTGAGCAGTGGTGGACGAAGCGGAAGCGAGAATGTCGGCTTGAGTAACGCAAACATTGGTGAGAATACAATGCCTTGACCCCATCCATCATATCCATTGCCTATTTTCTTTTACTCTGCATTTTCTTCTAAATAGAATAAATATAAGTAGATTTTCCAGAAAATTTGCTTTTTATCTTGGTACTTAAATTTGGGAGAAAATAGATAAATAAATTAAATAAACATAAAATATTTAAAACTTAATAGGCTCACAAATTTTGTGGAATTGCTAAGTGAAAATATTAAAAAACTTTAAGTTCTTAAAATCACTTAATATAATTTAATAAACAAACTATGATGATTCTAAATAGGTTCTTGATTAAAAAAAAAGTATATTAATATTGATTAAAAAAAAGCATATATTAAGAGATCTCGAAAATTACAGTTAACATTAAAAAATATTATTGCTTTTTTATAGATTATTACTACTATCAAGTACTAAATATTATACTCCTCCGGTCCTAATTATAAGGCCCAATTGACTTATTTGAGGAAATTAAGGAAGTAAGTTAAGTTGGTTATTTATAATAAATAAGTGTTGTCATTCCTAAAATATCCTTGCTAATTAAGTATATTGGCTAAAACTATCATTATTAGAAGGATTATCTTGGAAAAAATACATAAATATAAGAGACAAAATAGACTGGGTCTTATAATTAGGACCACATAAAAAGTCAAATTGGGTCTTATAATAAGGACTGGAGGAGTAATTCTAAATGGCTTCGCTGATATTACTTTCCAACAGAAGATAATGTCTGTGTATTACCCAGAGTTTAAAAATTAGCATATTATTCTAAGCTATAAACAATGTGATTAATTAAAATTTTATAAATATATAATAATACGTGGTGTGCTTGGTACAAGAACTGCACAACTAATTTGTCAAATATTAAAAGAATTAGTTAAGTTAATTATTTATAATAAATAGATAATGTCTTTTCTAAAACACTTTTATTAATCATATAAATTTGAACTCTCCTTCAAAGTGATTTTTTTAATATATACAATTATTTAAGAATAAAATAAATTAATACTCCTCTGGTTCTTAATATAGGATCTAATTATTGAGTTAGTTTTGATATTAAATATAAGATCCATTTCTCATATTTATCAATTTTTTCTAAATTACCCCTATGGATACTCCTTCAACCATAATCAAGTAGATGAGGGAGATGGGTATTAAGAAATATGATTATAGTGTTTTAGAAAAAACGTGTCATATTTCTTATAATTAACTAATTTATCTAATTTTTTTAATCTAATCAAATTAATTAAATAGATCTTATATTAATGATCAGAAGAGTATCTTATATTTTTAACCAAAGTATCGGATTAAATATCAAGTGTCTGTTTTTTCACAAGAATTCTATCGGCAAAAGAAAACACTTTTTGCACGGAAATTTCTCGCTGGATGTGAGAAGCTGTGTGCTCTGGTAACGTTCGCAGACAATGCTTTGCTTGTCGCAATCCTTTGATAATTAAGTTACAAAAAGCCAATGCCCTTTTCCTTCTGCAACGTCCGCTTCCATTAAACTCTCTTTCTCTGTCACCCAAAAAAAAAAAAAGCTCTCTCTTTCTCCATCCCCTCTTCAGCTACTCAGCCAATTTTTCTTCTTCTTCATCTTCTTCCCGAACGAAAAGCCAGAAGCT
Source organism: Neltuma alba (assembly GCF_004799145.2). NCBI lineage: Eukaryota > Viridiplantae > Streptophyta > Magnoliopsida > Fabales > Fabaceae > Neltuma > Neltuma alba. Next base: position 29,821 of record NW_021632831.1, on the reverse strand, counting down.
TCAGTCACTGGAGAATTTCACAATGATTTCTGGAGTAAGCGGCGTCGCTTGGATGGACGAAAACAGAGAAGGAGGCGACTCTACTGCTCCATCTTCATGGGCTAACGTGAACGCCAACATCAGCATCGACACGAACCAAAACCAGAGCCATTCTGGTTTTGTCCAGAACAAGGACGAGATGGGTTCTCTATGTGCTCTCAAACCCATGCTTGAAATCGATGACGATTGGTACATCGCGAACAATGGTATCCAAAATCAACCAGAAATTATCAGAGACATCACTTTCTCTCCCAACTTCGCTGACCAAGATAGTTTATTGCTGAACCCAGTAGATTCCTCATCTTCGTGTTCCCCATCTACTACCGTTTTCAACAATCTCGACCCATCTCAGGTTCCGTACTTTCTTCCTCCGAAACCCACCTTATCATCTCTTCTCAATGTCATCCCTAGTAACAACCCTTTAGACCATGGTTTTGATGCGGGTTGCGATGTCGGGTTTCTTGAGCCTCAAGCTTCCAGCTCTAGCCTTCTGCGAGGCTTCACCGATTTCGGCTCAAATAACAACCAGATAAGCCTTCCTAATTTATGCTCAGATCCACAAGTCCCAATGTCAGATATATCGCAGATAACCGAAATCGGTTTTTCGGGTTTTCGGGGTTTCGAGGAAGGTCATGGAAAACCGCTCTTCCTAAATAGACCCAAGATTTTGAGACCCCTTGAATCATTACCTCCTTCCGGAGCACAACCCACTCTGTTTCAGAAGAGAGTGGCTTTTCGAAAGAAGCTAGCGAATAACGATTCAGAGAGAGACGGAGGAAAGAGTGAAATTGGAGAGGGGAATGAGAAGAAGAGGAAGATGGGTAGTTGGGAAGAAATAGAAGACGCTAGCCTTGATGGGTCTGGGTTGAATTACGACTCCGATGAGTTGACTGAGAATACGAGGACGGATGAGAACGGCAAGAACGGAGGAAGCAGTTCGAATGTGAACAGTGCGGTGACTGGTGGTGATGGTGGCGATAAGAAGGGGAAGAAGAAGGGAATGCCTGCGAAGAATTTGATGGCTGAACGACGTCGTCGGAAGAAGCTCAATGACAGACTGTATATGTTGAGGTCCGTGGTTCCAAAGATTAGCAAAGTAAGAATTTTACCCCACTTCTTCCTCTTAATTGATGAGCCAACTGTGATCCCATCCGATGCTATTAGAGAGTATCTATTTTTACTGTGTGCTCTTTGATCTGCCTTTCATATTTTTGGTTGTTTTTAATTTTTAATTCATCAAGACAATTTGAAGTCGATAATCTGCTTACTTGACTCCTTTTTCCTCAAGTTCTCACTTACATATACAGGTTATTTTCAAATGAGTTGAATTTGATACCGCCCAACTTGATCTGGGTGCAATTTATTTAATTGTCCTTGTTCTATTGCAGATCGGCATAGCTATCTGTCAATATATTTTGTACTTCTCTTTGATCTTGGTTTGCAGGACTGCTAATGAAGCTGCTGATTTAGTCCAAGATAATTGTAACATAGTAGCTGGAGAGGGTTGAGCGATGTTATATTTTGTAGTTCTATTTATCTAACTTCACCTTGTTCACACTGGATCTGATCTAAGTTTTTCCTCTTTGTTGTTTCTTTTGTGAAATATCTTTTGCCCAATATATATTAACATGAGATCCTAAGATCTATCCTCTGTAACATGCCTTCAAAATTTTGAATATTTTGACATGCTTTTGTTTGAATAGATGGACAGGGCTTCAATCCTTGGGGATGCGATTGAGTACCTGAAAGAACTTATACAAAAGATCAGTGCCATCAATAACGAATTGGAGTCAACTCCTTCTGGCTCTTCGCTAAGTACTCCTGCCCCCAGCTTTCATCCTCTGACACCTACTCCGCCTGCATTACCCAGCCGTATAAAGGATGAACTTTGCCCTAGCTCATTGCCAAGCCCTAATGGCCAACCTGCAAGGGTAAAGTATTGTCTATTCTGATATTATCGTGGACGTATCAATGGCATGCATGTTTTTTTTTTCCCTGTCCATTACTTTCAGATAATAGATTATTTTAGGTGTAATCATGGATGTGTTGGATGTATCGATCGCGACATCTTGCTTCCTTGTCGTCTTCGATGCCTAGATTTGATGCCGACATTTAATAAGTTGTCATATGATTATATGGTGATTTTTAGATACTATCTTGGCATCATATCCGAACAAAAGTTGATATTTGATGATATCTAAAAGGTGATATATATAATCCTTTGCTACAAATTACCGACTTTACCCTTGCCTTAAAGGTAGTCAAGGGCAAAAGGCATCCTTAATGCATTGAATCTCAAATGCAGCTTTGGCAAGATGTGCTAGAAAGGCGCACATGCAAGTAAAGCAGCGCGCTAAAGCTAATGATGAATATGGTGTGGTTATGGTCCACTATAATCATCAATTATCTTCTTTGTTTTGTGGATCATTTGCATTATTGTGGGGCTGAAGTCCATGATGTCTTCATTGTTTTGTGTTTATTTACAAAACCTTAAAAAAAAAAAAAATCTAATAACCTAAATAATCTTTTAAAATAATTTTTTCAAATAAAAAATTCTTAAACCTATATGACTTGCTTGAGGATGGGTTTGAGTTTCTATGTTATTTTAATACTATTTTTATATTTTTGGTTGGGCTAATAAACTTACTCTTTTTATTGTTTTCAAATACTTACGCAGCGGAAACACAGCCCAATAACAATCGAAAATTTTTATGACCCTTGGTTGAATGCACCACCAATCATAATGTGAGTGATGCTAGCCAGGAATAACGCCTTGTCTAAGTGCTAGGACATGCACCTTTTGCATTGGGTTATTACTGAAAATTCAAGTAAATGGTGGGGACTAATGTCTCAGATTTTACAATGAGATAATAGATTATAGATGTAATTATGGATGTTGAATGAAATGGTTCTTGGTCTTGACATCTTGCTTCTCTTGTCTTGGATACCCTAATTTGATGCCTATGTTGGGTCAGTTGTTATGTGACTATATGGCGATACCTAGATGCCACCATGGTATAATATCTGAATAAAAATCGATATTCAACACCTAAAGGTGATATAAACCTTTGCTACGAATGACCACTTTTGCCCTTGCCTTTAAAGCAGTCAAAGTCCAAAGGCACCTTTAACCCTTAACCTTCTGAATCTTTAAACAACTTAGGCAAGAAGTTACAGAAAACAGAAAATATTGATGATTACAGTGGACTACAACCATAATATATTAGAATCTTGCTTCATTCTCTGTTCTGTTGACCATGTGTTTTAGTGTGGCTGAAGTCCACTATGGCTATGCGTTTTTGTGTTCGCTTACAAAATCCTGAAAGCCTAATAGTCTAGATAGTGTCTTAGGATAAGAATTACTATTATACTCGATTCCTTAAATCTAAAAGATTGGGTTGGGCTTTTGAGATTGGGTTTTATAGTTTCCTATTTTATGCTTGTAGTATTTTTACATTTTTGGGTTGGGTTAATAAGCTTTTCTTATTGTTTTAAAAAACAAAGGCACCTAAGACGGATCGAAAAACCCTCATCTGATTTCATTGAATGCTACGCCTCTCATATCAAGAGGCGCTACTCATGAATAACACCTTGTCTCATTCTCTTATGTGGTACAGTGAGCACCTTTAGCATCAGGTTATATCTGAAAAATGAAGTGAATAACTGATGAATGTCATAAATAGGTTTTTACCGATCTTACATTTCCCATAATGATATATTTTAAGGGACATGCGATATGTGGTTTCCCAAAGGCCTTCTTTGTGTGTGTTCATGAGAAGATCTTGCTATCCTGCCACCAAATTTAGAATTTTTAATTTGTTGACTAGCAGGGTCACATCTCACGACTTTATTTTAACCAGCACAGACTAGTATAACTGTTTCTTAATGTTGTCATGTAACTTATATTTTTTCACGTCGTACATAGATTGAGGTTCGGATGCGCGAAGGAAAAGCTGTAAATATTCACATGTTTTGTGGTCGCAAGCCTGGCCTCTTGCTTTCAACCATGAAGGCTTTGGACAGCATTGGGTTAGACATCCATCAAGCTGTTATTAGCTGTTTTAATGGATTTGCCATGGATATCTTTCGAGCTGAGGTATGACTCCTATTATTACCAATACCTACAAATCAGTTTCAACCTGTTTGATCACTAGTGAATTTTGTATCCTGTCTATCTGGAGCTTCATATACCTTGTACGAGAAGAGATACTATCATAATTGTTTGCGTACGTATCAACCTGGTATCCTCATCATCATGTAACTTGTCCCTGATATTTCTAGCGACGCGTAAGATGCCATTTTATGTAGCTTCTAAAGACAATCTTGAACCAGAAAACGTGGTTGTGTTTAAGCTTGCTGTGATGGCCATAAAAACTAACCTTCACTTTGTTTCAGCAATGGAAGGAAGCTGAAGACCTTCTTCATCCGGAGCAAATCAAAGCAGTACTGTTGGAGTCAGCTGGCTACCATGGCGGGATCTAGGTCATCTGGGCAAAGATACAAACTTTTAGTTGAAAATTTCCTTTCCTTTTCTCCTTTCTCCTTTTTCTTTCTTTTTTTTTTTTAAGATTAACACCCCCTCCCCGAGTTAGGTTTTTTTTCCCTGGGCATCAAGTTGCAATTTCGACTCAGATACTTGTTAGTTTTTTCTCGCTTCGAATACAAATAAACTATGAATGGTATGTAGTCGCATGTGTTTTAATTGAAGAAAGATTTTCATGTTATGGAACCAATTGAGCACAAAGCAGTTGCAGACCTTGCCCCTTCCCCCACGCTACATGTGAAGATGATCTTCCATTAGTGCAAGAGAAACGGAGATGCTTTGAGGGACTAATTCCTTCCATTACATCAACTTTGATTGACTTTGATTGCTTTTAAAAGTAGTTTGTGTTGTTGAATTATTGGGCCAACTCAATCCTTAGTGGGTTCCCTCTTTAATGGACCCAAGCTTGCCCATGTAAGGAGCGTATAAGGAGCCCGAATCATCTCAATTCGAAATCTCATCACTAGTATCACTGTAAAAATCAATTTTAAAATTTTTAGCTAGTTGCATTGTTATGGATAATGTAACAATTTTTTTAAAATTCTTTGTAAGATAAGGATTCTCATGTAGTTAAATAATAAGAAAATCTAAAAAAAAATGACTATTAAATTTTAAAATTTTAAATCAGTATTGATTACTATATCGTAAAAAAAATGACAATATATTTTATAATAATTTTTTATTTGAAACAATTATTTTTTTGATATTTTTCTTTAAATAATTTAAAACATTTAGATTTGATGCATATAATTCAAAATGTTTATTTTCTTAATCCAATTATCATATTTATAATTCACAATAAAATAAGACTCAAAATTTACAATAAAAAGAAAAAAAATCACATTTTAAAAAAAAGCTAGAAATTGTAAAATTTCAATTGAGAAGAGAGGAAGTGATATTTAATCTAGTACTACCTCCGGTCCTTAATATAAGACTCTATTTGACTTTTAGTTCGGTCCTAAATATAATACCCCAATCCACTTTATTTCTCATATTTATATTTTTTTTTCTAAAATAACCCTTTTAACAATGATAGTTCTAGTCAATACACTTGATTAGCAAAGATATTTTAGGAAAGACAACACCAATTTAGGACAAATAACTAACTCAACTTACTTTCTTAATCTCCTCAAATTAGTCAACTGACTCTTATAATTAAGACCGGAGGTAGTATTTTACAAATATAGTTAAATGACAAAAAATACCAAAATTTATTAACAAGTTGTGGATCGAAAATAACAAGAATTGAGCAGCAAAAAAACAAGAAATATACTAATAATAAGTTATTTATTAATAAATTATAAACTGACAATAATAAATATTGAGCAACCAATAACAAAAATGTATTAAACAAGTTTAACGGCTTTTTTTTTAAAAAAAATACCATACAACATTTTTATTATTTGACTTAATTTACAAAATACCAAATTAGATATCACTTCTTTTTTAAAAAAAAAACCAACCAAATAAAAACACTTCTACACCATATTTACCTTTTTTAAAATTATAATTCACAACAAAATAAGACATTCATAATTTGAAGAATCGGGCAAAACCGCGGGGATATCGCACCAAGGAATATGTACGACTTTGAATAAAGTATTCAAACTGTTTCGTTGCTGCCACTAAATTAAGTTCTTGAAAAAATACATTTTCTTCGTCAAAGGCGTTAAAAACCAATGAATCTTCAACTACTAACCATCAACACAAATGTCCCCGTCAAATTCAACGGAAACCTCTCTTTCTCAATAAAGGAGCTTTGTTTTTAGTCAAGAAAATACGTTTCATTTGGGCCAGTGAAGTTGAAGACCCAAATCATGGCAAATGAAGGCAGAGACGCAATGGCCAAGTATTCTCCGCATCTGGCACGGACATGTCTTTCCTTCATTGCACCTTCCCCACACAATAGTCCAATATCCTCCATCCGCCACAGAGCAAGGTCATAAAACAAGAAATGTCATTAAGCCTTTCAAAATTGTATAGGCAGCATAAAAATATACACCTTGTAAACGGTAATCCATAAATACTACTACTCTATCTCAATCCTCAATCAAAGACATCAAAATCAGATAAACTGGATGTTACCAATGAGGCACCTACCACATAAATGAACTTACTTACATATGGGGCGGGCTGGGGTGGGGTCGGGGAGGGGAGGGGGTAGCGGAACAGCTATTTACAAGGCAGGGGGGTTGAAAAATTCAAGGCCATATTTCACGTCGCTCGACGCACAAGATGTACTAAACTAATTCCAAGATGGGTCCAAAAATCGGATGGATATATAAATTCATGCTATCCATATTCTGATTCAACTAGTCCCTCGTCAGTTCACAGCACGGCTTCCGTCTTCAGATCCTATCTCCGACTGGATGGCTTTTCAGTAGATCCCACTTTTCCAGCCCTAAATAGGAGAATCAAAATAAATTAAATCACAAATTAGGATACATTCGAAATCTCCAATTGTCAACAAAATAAAATGGACTAGTTGCAAATGAAAAATGAAGGTCATCTAGAGAGACCACGACATCAAATCCAAACGAAACAGAGGAGCAGAGTTACCTGGAAACTACAGAAAACAAACCTACGAATTATCAGGCACCAAAGCTAAATGATGCAACTGACTTCCAATTTTGGCCTCTGCACCTTCGCTAGCCAACTGATTCTCTTCATTCCTTAAACTTAGTGTACCTGGGTTCATTTTTTGAATCTCCTCCTTGGGATAGATATAAATTTTGCGAACCATGGCACAGAATTCCCTGCATTTAGTAAATTCATGCAAATGAGGCCCCGTATAGATAAACCATAAAATTCAGTTAAACGTTCAGTGGATGTATAATTTAATGGTACTTACTGCCATGGATCATCCCCAACAAGCATCATGTCATCCTCATCATCAGTATAGACAATAAGCCAATCCTTTTTAGGAGACATCAATTCACCAGCAAATTCAAACAGCTGGTCTAGCTCAACAACTAATTCTTCATAGTTGTTGAACTTTGTGAGGTCCACTGACCTACCAAGTGCAATTCCCTTCTTGTGTACCTAGAATTGAGAATTGATGATTAGTTTTCTAAATCCCACCTTCTGTTTTTATGGGGGGAAAAAATTATCAAATACAGAAAAAAGAGAGAATATTTTACTTTAGTGCAACTCCTAGCAGAACCACTAGGCAGTTTGGCTTGAACTTCTTTCAGATGTGCACGAGAAGCTTGCAATGACTTCTCTGGGTCTTCGTCAGCAGCCACATCAGCTGGTTTTGAGCCCCTCGATTGATCTGATTTATCATCACTTTCATGAAGTTTGGAAGATGCAGGATGCATGTGACCTGGTGACTCGCGAGTCACATTTCTTTGGGATACAGATGGCTCTTGTGTAACAGGGCCACTGATAAGTGAGAAGCCAAAGAGCTTATAATCCCCATCTTTTGGCTTGACAGACTCACTTGTACGTGTTGAGACTGGTTTTGACATCAACTCTCTTGGACGAGAACTCTCATATGGTGTTGAAGTTGGTGGCGGCATCAACGAATTCCCATGTAACTGCTGGATTTTATGACTATGGAGAACAGGGTAGTCACTAAACGCACCATACCTCACATTCCCTGGGGTATGATATGTTACATCACCACCATTCACAGAACCCTTGATATTTGAGTCAAGGAGGTTTAGTGATAGACCAGAGGGCCCTAGAGGCCATGGATTGGTCATTGCCTTAAACCTCCCATCCTGTTCCCTCAAATGCTTTTTAGCAGGACTAGCCAGAGGCCCAGTCTGACCAGCCACGGGTGGTCGAAAAGAATCTCCACTGGCTCCAAATTGTGACAATAGATCTGAGTACGTTGGCTCATGCCTCCCCATTGACATCCAGCTCTCTGACTCGTATCTTCTTGAGGTGGAAACCATATCAATCTTTTCATCATCTGCAGTAACAGACTCGTTGCTTTCTGCAAAACTGCCTCCCAAGGTCGGGTATTCTTGACCTTGCAAGACCCTTGGAAACCCACTTGCCAGTGAAGGGTCTTTACTTACTTTAGATGAGGCTGCATATTTAAACCCCCCATCCCAACCACCACCAAACAAAAACGTCAGACTTCATGAGACTGCAAATGCATAATATTTTTTAAAAGACTGTACACTAATAGTAAGTCATTCATACCTTCTCGAGTAAGAACAGAGGAGTCGGGGGATAGTGGAACCACATTAGTACGAGGCCTCTTAGGCCTGGGCATTGGAAGAGGATTCAAAGCTGGAGGAGCAACAGCAGGCTCTATTTTCCAAGGGGAAACTCTCTCAGGGCGAGGTATATTAGATGTTTCATCCCATCTCACCTGGAAGATACAAATGGAACTCTATTATGCCTTGTGACATTTTGAAAGTCATACATAATTGCAAGATAAAAACTGCAAGTACAACCTTGAGGCATCTCCATTTGGAATTCGGCCACCTGTTGGGATCAGCATCTTCAATTCCAACAATGGTACCAGTAAACCTACAATTGAAGAGGTTATGTCAAAAAAGTTCTTCCACTTTTAACTCGTATTCTAGTAATTGAACTTTCACGGATTACATTTTAAGCAGAAGAGAAGATGCTACAAGAGAGGAATTTTCTTCACTTAGAATCAGGCACTACAAAAGTAAAAAGACAACGTTAAATGTTCATACCTTTGCTCTGGAGCCTCCTCACCTTCAAACCTCATTTTGAATCGCATCCCTATTGTGTAGTTATTTTTTAGAGACTCCATATATTGATCGTATGGAACAATAAACTCAGCTGGACTTGTCCTACAGCAAATTATATGAAGTACAATGAATGTTACTATGGAAAATTGAAATATACGCCCTAATACCAATCACATAATCATGAACAGTAACATTCATAACACCAGAAAATGATGCATTCAAGCTGAAACTGCTAAAAAGATTTAATATAATCATAGTTTCAACAGTGAGCTACAAACCTAGGCTTGTAATAAACAGTGAACATGGTGCCAGTTGAGATAGCATGCCAAGCAGTCGCAAGGACACCGAGATGCATGCTATGACAGGAGATCACTGAGGATGGAACATTACCCTGCTGCCTCATTGCCCGCCTGACACCAACACGAAGCTCCCCATTCTCGCCCCTGGACGTTCCTAATTAGTCCCATCTCAAAAAAGAAAAGCAAAGTAAACTAGCGCAGTCTAAAACCCCATTCCAAGCATACAAACCTAAGGAATATGAAGGCGTCCCCTGCAACGAGCCTCTTGGAGCTGACAAAAACACTCCAACCACTCTGCAGTAAGTGCCTACGTGGTTGACCTGAAGATTTTGTCACCAGTCACAATCATCAGAAAAGATAACAGCAAATACGATGCCGAGCTATCTAGCAAATTAAACAGCAAAAAATATTAATTGAAGTGCAGATTGGGTCTCAATCCTCTGGACACCAAGTTAATTCTCAGCAGCATGTATTCCAGAGTAGGCATTGACTCAATATTCACCACCAAGCATATCCCACAATTACCAGATGAATTGTCAATTACGAGTAATTACCACGAAAGATATGTCTGAATCGCCACTCATTGCCATGCAGATCCTTTGCCACTAACTCCTGGGTAGGTGGCTGCTTAGACATATCCTGTCAACAGAGAAGCAGAGAATCCCAATCAGTTTTGACCAGATATATTTTACTGTAGAGCGCGGGAAAAGTGATACGCACCAAAGGAGGTAGGCATTCGTCAGCATGTCGTCTCAGTACCGAAAAGCCGCCATGAGTACTGGTATCAGAGGCAGTCAGGGTTTTACAGAAAGAATGCACGTGAAATCGCGGCGGTGAAAGTTCCTCCTGCACGGTCTTTTCACCTTCCTGGCATTTAAATCAAATTTAAAAAGTAAAAATATATGAGAACCATATTTGTGATAATTTCTCCAGATCCTAGGGGCTTGGACAAGTCTAGAACTTACACTGTTCTCAGGAACCAAGGTGATCTGGGCGAACACCTCGTCAGTGTCTGGCTCGGCCTGAAATTTCCACGAAAGAAATTAAAATAAAATTAGTCGCCATGTGGAACATTCAACAGTCACAACTTTATAAAGGTCACTTGCTTTAAAAGCTTCGGAATAGATAATTCGGCATAGATCAAGTATCGTTACCTTCAGCAGCACGTTGATCACCCGACACGGGATTTGGGAAGGGAGATCGTACAAGGGCATATGCTGGTCCGCCACCTGATTAGTGGACGCCTCAACCTAATGTGGCAGGAAAACAAACACAGATGCTCAGCAACCTCAATAAAATTCTTGTAAATTAGCTGATTTAAAAAAAAGGCCTTGAAGCTATATGTCGGCGCAAATACATCGCTAAGTAGCAAGGGGATGATAAAAAAATCAGGGCCAGAAGTCAGACTCTAGAAGTCGTGACCCGTCTGAACTCTGATAATAATAAACATTGCGAAAATCATATCAAGGCAACTAGAAATTTGGATAATAAGAACGACTAACAGGAGACGAAAAATCCGAGGCTCGGAAATCGTTAGGGAATCACCTGCTCGATATGTCCTTGGGGAAAGTAAAAGACTCTCTCTCCTTCCCGGGGGACTGTAACAAGAGGACCAGCACATGCATGCCACAGCTCTCTGTAAAGTGCAGCTTCTGCTTCTGTGAGGCAGAGGGAAAATGTTAACAGGCAGTCATCCATTCCAAATATTTGAAGAACCTCAAATTTCTGAGGGGAAATAATACTAATTCGCTAGAATTACCTTTCCCGGTTAATGAATGAGCATTTTGACCCTCTGTACCGTTCCTAGCATCGTCATGGTTGCTATAACCAGAAGAAAAGCCTTCCCCCATCCCGTTCACGCCATTTCCCTTTATCGATACCTCTGGTGATGCCATTTTTCTGATATCTCAGCACAGATCTGTCATCTGAGACACTTTCTAGACAATTCCGAGGTGATATCACATCCCAAGACCAAGACCGATACCTTCACGAATTCCCCCCCGTCCAAAACCCACAGCTAAACAAGCCGGCAAGAAATACGGGGACCAGTGACCAGATGACCAAACCAAAATACCAAAACTCTCAAAATCGGCAAGGCCTTAGTTTTCTTGCTTCCTCGTCTCCCGTCCTTCTCCGCAAGCTACACGCAGATACACCACCTTCAATCAAAAACCGAGCCTCGACGCTCAGAAGAGGGCTTCTTCAGCAGAAACACCACACAATTCCGAACGCCGCTTCACAATTCTCAACCTATTGCTCCAATCGACCACTAAATTGACCCACGCGATTACAGGAACACAATATTTTACGGACTCTGTCGCTCTTCCTCTCTCAGAAGATAAACGCTATCTGCACCAGAAACAACTTACAGTATCTGTCCCTGTGTAGGCCGAAGGGAGACTTAACCAGAGTGGTCAAAACTGTGTACAAACAATTCAACCGTGGTCAATCCTTAACCGTGCTCAGCCACCGGCATTAACCAGTAAGAATGACCGGCCACAGCCGGTAATAGCACAGAAAACCTCTCTTTCAGTGAGAAAATTTTTTTTGAAAAGAAAAAAAAGCAGACGATGAGGAATGAGATCACAAATAAAGGCGGCTCCAACGGAGAAGGTACAAACGGCGTTAAAGCCCGGGGAGTGTTGTCGAGGAGGCATTGGACCGGGGGAGCAAGTGACGGCGTGGGTCTTGACGGTGGTGGAAAGTTGCTGTGTTTTTATTGGGAAGTGGGCTTGTCGTGGTACTGACGGGCAGGGGTTGATGGGGGGGCGAGGGGGAGGGGGCGTAGGGAACACCCCCGCGGCGCAAATTAGCAAAGGGTTTCTTTTCTTGATAATAAAGGGCGCATGGAGAGTTAAATAAAACTTTGGCAATGCTTTACTTTTTATGGAGTTACGATAAGAACTTTGGTGCACCTGGGCGCAAGAGTACCACACACTCTCAAAGCGTGAGCAGCACTTGTCCCCTCCATACATACCCCCATTTGCCTTTTCTTCTCTCTCTTCCTCCTATCGTATCGCCATCGCGATATTTTCCCCCTCCGCTGTATCGCTCTGTCCTTTGTATTTTTTGTCTTCTGCTCCTATAGACTCGTTTAATTAATTTAATTAAATTTTTAAAAACTAAATAAATTAGTTAATTATAAAAATCTGACATATTTTTTAAAATATTATAAGTATCTTTCTTAATATCCTAACTCCCTCTCTTATTTGATTATAGTTGAAGAGTACTAATAAAAATAATTTTAAAAAATAATAAATATAAAAAATAAATCTTACATATAGAACTAAAATCAGTTATATATTAAAAACCAGGGCAGTATGTTGTACACTCATTGCAGGTTTAAAAAATTGGTCAAATCTCTAATCAAGAAATTAATTCCTTAGAGATCCTTAAAATTTGTTTAAGAAGTCAAGCGGAACATATATTCAATGGGTGTCAACCGTGTAAGTTTTCTTCAGTTATTTTCATTTATTTGTAAAATAAAAGACATCTGCACAAAACTCAATAATTAGACCATAAATGTGCACCCGCTCACAGACTTGAGCCCTTGAGTATCCGTGTATAATTAATTTTTTAATTAGGAAGTTTTTTACCGCTTAGCCCAGTCTAGTTATATTCTCTGGGCGTGTGCGTGTGTCCCATGGAAAGAAAAATGTTACTCCTCCGATCCTTAATATAAGATCCATTTAACTAATTTAATTAGATTAAGGAAGTTAGGTAAGTTAGTTAATTATAAGAAAAGTGACACATTTTTCCCAAAATATCATAATTATCTTTCTTAATACCCCCTCTCCCTCTTCTACTTGATTATGGGTGAGAGAGTATCTATAAGGGTAATTTAGAGAAAATTGATAAATATGATAAATGGGTCTTATATTTAGGACCAAGACCAACTCAAGAACTGGGTCCTATATTAAAGACCGAAGGAGTATAATTTATATAATACATTTTATTTTGAAATTGTTACTGTTTCGATAAACTGAATAATGTTCTATAACACAGAACTATAAATAAGACATAAAAAATAAAATAATTTATGTAATGCGATAAATAAGCTTATGCCTACATAGTTAAATAAATATTTAGTTTCGATAGATGTCTCGTCAATCAGAATTTAAAACACATGGTAGAACATTAAAATTGGTGCTAGTTGATGTCACGTAAATAAATATTTATCCACGTTCCATGAGTTCATATGATTTAAAATTACTTGATACTATGGTTATATTTAATGCCAACCATATTTGCTTCTCCATGAAATTAGTTAAACGCGAGTTGGTCTGGAATCAGTGTGTGTGTGTGTGTGTGGTCACCGTATAAATTAAAGTTGAGTATTGTTAGGGTAAATCGAGAGTCATGATTTTGTTCATTTATTATAACGTTTAAGCCAACGATCTAATTTAAAAGACATTATAAATCATTTCTACTCATCCAACCATCGGTGACTATACTAATGTGTATTTGATTCCCAGATGGATATGCGTTCTTAAAATTTTTGAGAAAAAGTTACTCTCATATTAAATTTTGAATTTTGCTCTAAGCTATTCTCAACAAGGTGTGTAAATATTACTGGCAAAAAAAAAAAAAAAAACCAAGGTGTACCAAAACCCTCCTTCGCAAAACCTGTCGTGTTTTTTTTAGTACAAACCCAGAGTCTCCCAAAATTATTTTAGATTTGAAATTAATTTTTGTCGAGTAACGTCCTCCTAACAAGTACGCTTATTGTGATTCGAACTTGTATTCTTCTCCTTATAATAATAAGACCACTGACCATTTCAACCAAAAACTTGTTAGTAAACCTGCCTTGTCTGAATGAAGAAATTACTCGCTCTGTGAATCTCATTACTTCATCTCTAGTTGTACAAGCCTTATCATTTTAATATAATTGATATTTTTATTTTAAAAAAATGAAGAAACTACCCGGCTAATATGCATATAACCTAGTCAGGGAAGTTGTTATGAAAGGGGTGTGTGTGCGCTGTACATTATAGTCAGCAAAAGCTTGAGGCCTTAAAATACATTAGTTGCTTTATTAATACGAAACCCGTTAGTTACATGTCTAATAAAAACCACAGTCTGTAATTTCACCAACAACAAAAAAAGTCTGTAATTGATATACTCCCTCCGTTCCTTATTATAAGAGACATTTGATACTTATAGCATGTTCCTAAATATAAGAGACACTTAAAAGTTGTCTCTATTTTTTTGTATTGATTTCCTATTTTACCCATATTTATTATCTCCAACTCACACTCTCTCTCCTACCCACTTCTCTTTCTTTTAATAATTTACTATTGTTCTCTATCCTTATTAATGAGGGCATTTTTGAAAAGAAAATTATACTTTTTACACATTGATTGTTCTTAACTAATTTTAACTGTTTTTTTTATTAACGTAATTCGGTTATTCGTCTCTTATAATAAGGAACAGAGGGAGTAGCTAATTCGTAATTAATTAATTAATGCATGAAGATTAATGCTTCATTTCCTTGATCATCAGAGCAATATATAGTATCACAATTAATATGCTACTAATAATTATCGCAACATAATTTAATATAAATTGGCCCCAGTCAATAATGTTCGTAGGTTGGAAATAACACAGTCAATTCACCAAACTGTAACATTAATTATTGTAAATGATGAAGAAAATAATGATAAATGAAGTAGGAAGATGTTAAGACAAAATAAAAGATTTGCACCAAACAGATTCATTGCGCAATCAATTGCAAATGGGTCAGAAAATTAATGGCATAAAAAGACTGCAGTATATTTATAGTCTTACGAAAATATTGAGAATATTCAATCCAATGGATCACAAGGGCAGAGCACTGAAAAAATTAATACTCTCTTTAGTTCTGATTATGCGGATTAAATAAGTAATTTATTTTAATTATAAATACAATACATCAGTTCATTTTAATTGTTTCCTCAAAATACACGAATTATTTGCACATATTGAGAGGGCTTCTGTCATAAGTAATTTCAATTTTTAAATATGTACGTAACCCACTTTCAAGATGATCAATCAGTTGAATAAATAAAATAAGAAATAATTAATGTTGAAGTGGTATTAATACTTTTGCAATATTGCATCATACTAATTAAATTAAACAAACTCTTAATTGACACTATATTGATAGGGTTAGGTTATATATTTTCTCATAGATAATTCTGTGTGAACAAAGACTTGTCAAGTCTTGGATGAATTCCTCTCCATGCAGAATCATTTTTGCTTAAAAGAGAATCCAAACCATATGAATATTTTGGTCTTCTCATTTAATATTACCCGTTATTATGTCATCATGCACAAGAAAACGTGTTTTATTCAACAATAACAACTCTCATATTTTATTAGGTGAAATCGACAATATGAATTATACAACACTGAATATTTATTTGGTAAAAAAAACACAGCTAAATATTTAAATATATTTTTCTTGATTTTATTCAGATATATTTTTCTTGATTTTCCTCTATCCAATTTTTTTAAAAACCACTTATATACATCTGATACAATATCTAAATGATGTGTTTATCTGGTCCAATTTTCTGTTCGTAATCTGGCCAAGGCTTGAGCGTATTGAAGGGTTTGTCTCTATCCAGTTTTAATTAAATAACTCTATATTATATAATTCACATTGCTTCTAATTAACGATTTTTTATGCATGTTCAAATAGTCTCGAATAATGTTTTATTAGTGTTTTAAATTTCGTTTAACCTTTCCGTAAGGGCTTTTGATTTAGAAGAAATCTATAATAAAACAAGCTAGGACATTTTTAGTACGTCAAACCTTAATTCGAGGCTCACTACGCAGAATTACTCGCAGTGCAATGTCTGGTTTAAACAAAAACGTCAGAGGAGCGCATTGAATAGTTCTATATGATGGTCATTTAATTTATATTTTAATTAATACATTATTTTGGTTTGCATTTTAATGTTAAATGTAGTAAAATTAATTAGACAAGAGAGAGTCCCATAAAAAAGGACAGAGAAAGACTGAAAAGAACGCTTAATGAGATCATTGAACGAGACCTCTTAGTCAACAATATATCTAAGGATTGGGTTGTTGACACAGAGTACGATGACATCGTGTGATTCATGTAGCCAACCTCACCCAATGAGATAAGGCTTGTTGTTGTTGTTGTAATAAAATTAATTAGCCTACGTAATAATTAATTTTCATCTGAAGATATATTTCTTGAGCAACTTAAGTGAACTATAGATCAAAAATACATATATCACACATTTATCTCATTTGTTTAAGTGCGTTTCTATAAAAACTATGAAAAATAAAAATTTGACAATAAGCTGGCAAGAAAAAATTGACAATAAAAATTTAATACAACGAGTTATTAATTATTCTAAAACCATTTAATTTGATCATTATTTTGGAAATGAGAAGGTCAGTATAAAAGGCTATGGCTGGACCACACGCAATTAACCCAGCTAACAGTTGCCAGGTCACATTATTGTTTATTATAAATTAATCATAATTAATAACGAAGGAATTGTATTTAATTAACATGGTTTAATAAAGCATGGAGATAGCTAAAATGACACTTGACAAATCTTGAAAACTTCTAATTTCATCCATTCAAGCAGAGATAGCCGTGCACGTAACTCCTTTTCGAAATTACCCCATTAGAATATTTTATATATAAAAGGTAATTAATAATTATGTAAATTTGGTGGAATTGCGGAATATATGGAAGCTAAATGCGGTCAAATTGAACTGTATGTTATTAATTATACTATTAAATTATTAATACTTCCTCTGCCTCTGCGTGTTGGTTAGTGAGGATTCAAAGAGAAAGGCTTATAATGTGAATTTCTCTGGGTTGTTTTTTGAGAAAATTGGGGGAAAATCCCCACTAAAATTTTATTAATTAATAAAAAAACCTGATAAAGTTTTATCCGTGTAATACTCTGTAAATTTTATATACGCAGAATACCGTGCTATGATTTAAGTCAATAAAATCTTCAACAATTGACTTTTCCTCAATTTTGTTTTTCATTTTTACCAAGGATTTAAGTAAGGAAAAATCACTGGAAAAAAATTCATTACAAAATTTATTATCTAAAAGTATTCAAAAACTCAGATCTTTGAGCAAGCACAACTTATTTTCGGCGGATGCACCAATTTTTTAACTGATACGTAAATCTTTTCTGTTTTTATACATGGTTTAAGATAAATAGTACATGACTGAAGAAAAGTTACACTCGTGAAAAATAGGTTGCAAGTGAATTTTTAAACAAATTTTAGGTATTTTTTACGCAAACAGGAGATTATTAAGTAATTTTATTTTTAAGATACGGGGATAATTAAATTAAACCATATTTAAAAAGTGGGGGGGGGGATTTGTGTCCACGCGTGGGATGATGAAAGGAGGAGATGATAAAAGAGAAAATGAGGCAAAACGAGATGAGACGAGGAGAAATTTGGAGCGTATGAAAATGGGACCCACGTGTATTGTCTCATGAAACATCAATTGCAGGAATCTTCGGCCCCTTCGCTTCCAAAATACCATAGCCTCACTCTATATTTTTCTTTTCAATGTCATGGATCACATGAATAAATTACATATAAAATTCATAGCAGGGGAAATGACATTTTGAGTAAATATAAAAGATAAAATAGATCAAGATCTTATATTTAAAATCAATATAAAAATCAAATAAGATGTTATATTAAGTACAGGAGGTAGTAATACTTTATGATCTCAAAAACGTCGATTAAAAAAAATGCCCCAAGTCACATTATGGAAGTTGAAAATTTCAGAAGCCTCAGTTGAAAACAATTTCTAATCAAGCTTTTTTTTCTTCCCATGTCCAGTCTTCGGTTTTGAATATGTTTCAGCTCGGCAAGTCAGTGTTTGCCTTCTCACTGGGAGGGAGCTACTCGTTAAAATGAAATTTTGATGGTTTTTATTGAGCTATTTATTTATTTGCTCATTTTATTTTAACGATTCGACAAAATATCATATGGAATACTATTTTTAGTTCTCAATATAAGAATTTGTTGATTAATTAAAGAAACTAATTAAGTTAGTTGTTCGTAATGAATATGTGTTGTCTTTTTTAAAATATCTTTACTAATTAAATACTCTATGTTGGTTAGAACTACTATTATAAAAAGATTAACTTAGAAAAAAATAGATAAATGTGAGAGACAAAATGAATTGAAGTAATATACTACCTCTGGTCCTAATTATAAGAGCTAGTTGACTAATTTGAAAAGATTAAGAAAATAAATTAAGTTAATTATTTGCAATAAATAAATATTATTTTTCTTAAAATATCTTTGCTAATTAAATTTATTGACTATAATTACTATTATTAGAGGGACTACGTGGGAAAAAATGAATAAATATAAGAGATAAAACAGATTAAAATCTTATAATTAGAACTAAAATTAGATCTTATATTAAAGATCGGAGATAGTATTTATGATCAAAATAAAAATTAAATAAATTATTATATTAAACATTGAAAATAATATTAAAATGGGAGTAACGTTAATATTTAATTTTGCTAAAAGAAAAGGGCAGATTCGTGAAGTGAAGGGTCAGGGGACAGGACATGAAGGAGCACATGCGTTGAAGGGACGTGAGGATGACTGGAAGCGAGAAGCGATTTGAATCCGAGGACCCGCAATTTAACCCATTTTAGGGCCAACAGCATATCAATTATCAAGTGCCTTATTCTCAACACCCTTCCCATCTCTCGCCTGTCGCGCATGCTTACTAATAAATACAGTCATATCACCCTTAAATTTAGTACAAGGGCTAATCAGTAATATGTCACAATGTGATGAATTACAATTTAAATTTTTATTAAAAAAATTCTCGTATTTAATATTTGATAATACTTTAAATAGAATTATCTTTAATAAAATAATAATAAAAATATATCATCACATCACATTATCACTTCTTGTTTCTTTAAAACTATTTTTATGGTCAGTTCAACAGCAAGCTGTGTCCTTGTAACGGTGCCTCCCATCATATTTGAATGGAGCTTTAAGCTCAACTCCAGTGTTAACGTATCTGAGCATGTCCATTTAAATCGTACTGGAAAAAAAAACTATTTTTTAATTAATTTCTGGTTGGCCTGAATTCTTTTACAGTTTCATTCACTGCTTTTATGTTTGGTTAAAAACTTGTTAACCAATTTTGATACATTACGAAGGTTTGAAACTTTGGATAATAATATATTGACTTACATCTATATCGTCCTACCTCCCTCTTATTAGCCGAGCTAATTTTATGTAACACCTCTTAGCCTTTTAAACGATCCAGTGGAAGCACCTACCACCTGAATTTGATGTGATTTGGTGCCTCTGAACCTTTCAAAACGATCAACTTTATTTAAGGAAAACAAGGTCTTCTCTTATACTACCTCCGGTCTTTAATATAAGACTTCATTTGACTTTTAGTTTGGTCCTAATTATAAGATCTCAATCCATTTTTTCTCTCATATTTATGTATTTTTTTCCAATATAGTCCTTCTAATAATGATAGTTCTAGTTAATATACTTAATTAACAAGGATATTTTAGGAATGACAATACTTATTTATTACAAATAACTAACTTAACTTACTTCCTTAATTTTCTCAAATTAGTCAACTGGGTCTTATAATTAGGACCGGAGGTAGTATATACGTAACCCAATCACTGATGATAAAACCTGTAAATGTCCAAAGACTAATAAATCACAGTATAATGTAATGAAACAGTGAGTTTACTTTTAGGCCCCCTCGTGAATGCAATCATGCAATGTGTGAATGGTATACAAAAGTCTAATAGAAAGGACTAATTGTTTACAGCATGACGAACTAAATTTGAATATTGGTTGGGAGAGATTCTCACACTTAATATCTAATATTTGATAATTCTTTAAATATGATGATCTCTAATAAAAAATACATGTACTCCTCCGGTCCTTATTATAAGACCCAATTGACTTATTTGAGGAGATTAAGGAAGTAAGTTAAGTTGATTATTTATAATAAATAAGTGTTGTTATTCCTAAAATATCCTTGCTAATTAAGTATATTGGCTAAAACTATCATTATTAGAAGAATTATCTTTGAAAAAAATGCATAAATATAAGAGATAAAATGGATTGGGTCTTATAATTAGGATCAAATAAAAAGTTAAATTGGGTCTTATAATAAGGACCGGAGGAGTATTTAGTTAAAAAAATTGTGTATTTTAAAATCTACACTCGTGTTTTTTTTTTCGGATTAAAAAAAATGTAATTGTGAGTGCGAGTTTCAAACTCGAACGCACAAAATGGGGAGAAGTTGGTGGGTGGGAGCCATACAAAGTGATAAGCATGGGGCGGCAAGGGGTACCACCAATAATAGCCTCAGTCAAGTCCGTCTTCAGGTCGTACGCGATAAGATTTTCCACCCAAAAAGAAAAAACAAAATTTATAAATCCTAAATTTTTAAAAATAATTTTATAGTATATAAAATAAATTATAAAAAGAATTTTATTTCAATTTACCTAAAAATATTTTGAAGAAAACCGAAGCCATGAGTATAATTCGTTGGTTGAAAAATCATCATTATAGTTCATTAAATCTATATATATTCTTCCAATTCTAAATATAAGACCTTTATACTTATATTGGTGTATAAATTTTATAAGAAAATTTTATTTTATAAATTACAGGTAATGTGACTTATTTCTAACTCTACAAAATAGGAGCCTCTATCGTACTAATTAATAATAAGGATAATTAATTTAGTTTGATATTTCAAAAGTTGTTAGTTTATTGCTTTTAAATAAAGCTCACCTTTAAGTTTTAGAAAATATAAATCGAGAAACTCTATCAATTCGATTTTCAAACAGTTTTCCTAATCATCAATTATTTTTTTAAAGGATACCCGTAGCTTTTTTAGGGATTAAATTTGTCTGTTTTGTATGAAAAGGATGTTGGGACAAGTGTTTTTTTTTTTTTCATTCTTTTTAGTCACAAAAAAGTATATTTTTTAAGAAGAAATTAAAAGATAGGCCACTTTCAATTAATTACTACAAACAGAAAATTATTTTTTATAAATTAAAATTTGAATCCTAAATATTTGCTCAAATAATTTGAGTCCATGTCACTTATGTTAATTATGAGAAGACATCTAAAGGTCACATAACTTAATAATATTCACAAATTATCCACTGAAACTGCATTAAAAGATCATTTTGTTTTTAATCAAGTAAAAAATTTAAAATGAAATATGTTGTTTCGCAGAAAATGAAAAGGACAATAAAATTTCTGAAAAGTAAATTAAAAACATTTAATTTAAAATTAAATAGAGAGGAAAGTAATTTTTTAAATACTGTATGTAAAACGACTAATTCAATTTCGTAACTAAAGTGATTTATTTTAAATTACATACTTTTTTTTGCCACGATTTTAAAATGCACACAAATTTTTGGATCCCACCATATTATTAAAAGGAATTGAATTTTTGTCCAAATATACGAGACTAGTTAAATTAAAAATTAAAAGCGAGGCAAGGAAAAAGAAAAAAACAAAAGGTAGAAGAGGAAAAGGGGATTAAATTAACAGGTCCTGGGGTGAAGGCTTCAGTGGGTCCCTATAAGATGTCCCCTGTTAATGGGACTTGTGGGCCCATCTTCATTCTGCCCCTCGTCGCTTCGGCAGTTCCCACGATTGCCTTCTTTTATGTTTTTTTTTTTTTTTTTACAAATGTGCACTATTTTAATATATCTTTCCACGTCATCCCCTACTTTTCTTGCACTTGTCTCTGCTCCGTTGCACGCACCTGCCCGCCAACAGCACGAAAACGTCGGTTGCGGATTTGAAACGGGATTTAATTATGGTTTATTTTCATTTAATTATAATAAATTGGAAAAACGGAACCACTATGATTCTTGTTGGTTGGCGGGGTAAAGCACAAAGCGAACCGCCACGTGGCGGTAGAATCAGTTTGGACATTTGAGGGGACCAGACGAGTAGTGGTACGTGGATAACCCATCACGCTGGTAGCGTGAGTGATGTTAGGTGGGGACGGAAACGGAACAGCGTTACGGACGATGACGTCATCCCACACTAAGAACATGCCACGTGGAATTGAAGGGGAAAAGAAGTTAAGAAGCCTTCAGCTGTTATTCTATTTCCCTGTTCCGTTTTTACCCAGGGTGAAAGCGTGATGAACTGGGCTTTTTCACTTTTATGATGCAAGTTGCGTCCCTTCTCAAGCAACAACAAACAAGAATATTGGTTTTAGGGAAGGTTTGGAAGTACCTGGAAGCATTTTTTTTAAAGATATCTCCACATATTTACTTTATATATTATAAAAATACTTTTAAAATTATGATTTAGATTCTATTCAAACACCCCATTGATAGAAGAAGCTAGTTTCTCATAATATATTAAATTAAGGTTTGGTTCATGTCCCAAAAAAAAAAGTTAAGGTTTGGATCTTTATTAGAAGAGGTATTTATATTCAGTATCCGATAGTAATTTGAATTAGATTACAGCCAGTAAAAAAATACATATGCTGAGCAAAAATAAATAAACAAGTGACAACAACAATAATTGTACTATTTATAAGTTATAAATAATTATAAAGTGATTAGAATTGCATACATGTATGAAAGAATTGTTAGCTCGTGTCACCAAAGAATGATAGCAGAGAACTTATGTTGACAACGATAAAAATATTTGTTTGGCACATGGTAAAAAATTAATGAGAAAATCTTTTACATAAAAAAATCTTATATACTTGAAAAATAATGATGAAAAATGAAATATATATATATATAATCTTCTGATATTTAATATAGGACCCAATTATTGAGTTGGTTTTAGTCCTAAATATAAGACCCATTTCTCATATATATCAATTTTTTCTAAATTACCCTTGTGGATACTCCCTCAACCATAATCAAGTAAGAGAGGGAGATGGGGTTTTAAGAAATATGATTATGGTATTTTAGGAAAAATATGTCATATTTCTTATAATTAATTAACTTACCCAATTTCTTTAATCTAATCAAATTAGTTAAATCAGTCTTATATTAAAGATCGGAAGAATATATACATATATATATCACGTGTTTGGTATTAGAAAGGTTGTGGCTCTGTATCACGGTTGGGTGATGAGCATTGGGTTGGATGGTGATGAGCATTGCGCTTTATTTATAAGTTATTTATATGGGATTGTTTGATTTGGTTTGTGATTCGCTCTTCGGTCTTTATTCGTGTTGATGATTTCCTTCATCATGCCATTACAATTCCAGGTGGTGCGTCTGCTTTTGATCGGATCCTCAATTTGATACTCTTTATTTTTCCACCTTATGTTGTTGATTTGTTTTTTTTTCTTTCAGATCCTTTTTATCTGCATAAACGGAGCTCTTGTAGTTTTTTTTAATGGTTTTATCACGCAGATAAGTTTAAAACTTTATGCGCCTTTCTTTTATATGGGGGGCAAATGAAGAACACACAAGATAAATTAACGCACAAACACGCTCACACACGATATAAGTTTGAACTCATGACTTCCTTCAAGAGAGAATTGATGGGATGTTTGAATTAAAGTCAAACTATAGTTTTAAAAATATTTTTACAGCTAAATATATATGAAAAGAAATTTATCTCATTTTATAAAAAAAATATTTTTATACATTTCCAAAACAGCCCGATGTCACTAGACTCAAATGTCTTTTTAGTCTATCATGTATAAGACCTTGTTTCCACTGCTTATCTCTCTCCTTTCATTTTGTTTGGGAAACTGGGTGATCGGTTTCCTGTATATAGGAATTTTAATAAAAACATCTTTTTAAGAGATAATTAACTTCATTTGCTATGCGAAGTTTAATCTAAAACTCAGAGATTAAAATAATTATACATGGTAATAATAATAACAACAACAATAATGATAACAATTAAATGTCGACAAAATTGTCACGTGAGATGATATGCCCAAAAAAATGAAACAGGATATGAATTAGGAAGTAAGATTCATATGTAATCAAAAGGAATCATAATGAATCCGCATGCATGAGGGGTTCCTCCGTTCCTGTTCTGTTTTCACCGACCAAACCTTGGATTTAAATTTTCTAAGTGGACATTATTTTATTGAGGGGAAAAGCCGCCCTTTTATGTAAAAACAAAATGATAACATAAATAAATAAATAGAGAAGCATTGGTGGCTGCTGAAAAGGAAATGCCATGGCCCTGGGGCCCAGCGAGCACGTGGGTACCATGTTACCCCCTAACTATACGTACAAGAGTGGGCCCCTACATTAAATCTATATATCTAAATGGAAAGAAGAAAAATAATTAATAAAAAGTTTTAAAGTAGAAAATAATAATTTTTAAAATTTATTTGGTTATTCATACCCCATAAATTATATTACTTCCGATCTGTAATATAAGAGTTAGTTTGATATTTAATTTGATTCTAAATATAAAATTTAATTTATTTTATCTTTCATATTTATTTATTTTTCTTAAGATAGTCCTTATAGTAATTGTATATGTTAAGTATTTTATCAAATATTAATTCTATGTAATACACATAATTAGCAAGAAAATTTTAGGGAAAACAATATTTATTTATTTCAAATAACTAACTCAACTAATTTTTTTAATTTACTCAATTTTACACTACAAAAAGAGTTTTATATTTAGGATTGGAGGAGTACATAAATATGAGAGACAAAATAGATTAATATCTTATATTTAGAATTAAAATAAAAATTAAACAAAGTCTTATATTAATAACGGAGGTAATATTTTCATATTTATTGTATAGAGATGTATTTTATGAACTTGGCGAGTAGCTAATACTTGATAGGCACACACGTTATATAATATTTTAAACTTGAACCTCATGGATTGGGAAAGGAAAAAAAAACATGAAACTTACCCATTACGTGGGGGGTTAATTATGCCTGAATTTCGATTAGCTCGATGATTCTTTTGAAGAAAAAAATTGTGCTCTGCTTGCATGACATTATGCTTATCTAGATTTAAAAGTAGATCTTAAACAATGAACTGATAAGATTAAGATAAAAGCTATATGACGATGATGATAATAATAGTAATATTATTACTATGTACTGTGTTTGTTGGTTAATATGAAAACTAGTTTCAGTTAAATCTGGTATTAAGTTTAAGACCTCAATGTCTTATTTTTTTAAAAAATATCCGTATTGATGGTAACATTTTATATCAAGAAATAATTTCAATCATCCAATACACATAGTTGGAGAGGATATTTTTGAAAAATCAATGCATACTTGTGATAAATAACCAACTTAACTGATTTTTTTAACATTTTCAAATTAATTATTTAGCTGCAAGTATTATATTAAGGAGCATAGGTATTCCAGTTGTAAATATAAAATTTACTTTATAGTGTAATTTTGTAGTATTATTTTATTATTACGTTGCGGTAGTGCATCTCATGAAAATGATATATTAAGCATAGTGCGTCTCATCTGAATGTTAATTAATTCTCACGACGGCTTATAAAAATTTATATTATTCGGACTTGTTTATTTTTGTAAATTCCTAAATTATTGGAAAAATCCCATTCTAAGACTAAATGAGGGGCATATTTGGTCAGTCACCAAGCAAAACATCATTAAAAGTTGTGCATGAAAAGTTGCAAAAATCAATTTTAAAAAAAAACCTCTTAGAATAAGCGATCCCCTTTTTTCTCCTTTCATGTACAAGTTAAATAAGAGGCTTATTCTAGTATTAAGTATAAAACCTGATTCTTTTTGGCCACCAAATAAGATTTGAATTTACTTTATTTTTTAAATTTATAATTATTTTTCTAAAGTATAATAATGGTTTCTTATCAATATAATTTCAATACACATAATTAAGCAGAGTATTTTAAAAAATTCAATACATATTTATTACAAATAATTAATTTAAATTTTTTTAAAGTTATATCAATAATATCAAATACTACATCTGATTCTAATCATAAGACCTTATTTATAGTTTATAAACAAAATTTTATAATTACTACCAGACTTGATATAACCAACACCCATTTTAGTGAGGTCACGTTTGTCACGTGGGAAAGAGCTTTGAGAAGGATGGCGAAGATCTTAAATTTGCATATTTGACTACTAATTGAATCATATACTACTTTTTTTTTTTTGGTTTTGATACATTTATATTTTTTTAAAATAAAGAATAAAAGACAAAACGGATCTGATTAGCATTGTGGCATTGCATAACGCGTTGTTCTTTTTTTTTTTTTTTTGCGTTTGAATTACATCCTTATTTCCAAAATATCATATTCTATACTCTACTCTTTTATTTATAGAGTAGAAAGAGAGGAAATTTTTTAACTCTATGTATAAGGTAAAGAGAAATTTTTTTTATACGAGTGTATAGGTTTAGGTACAATATATATTAAATAAAAATAAAAAAAATGTTATTAAATTTTAAATAAGAATTAATAAAATTTAAGATATATCTTAATATATATGACACACGTTAGAAATAAATTATAAATAAGACCCGAGAGAACTACACTCCAACATAGTCTCTAATTTCCAGACTTGTTTTTTTCGGCAAAATCTAATTTTCAAAGTGAATTAAAGAGCATGCCATTCCACACGCATCTAAAGCCCAATAAAAGCTAATAAACATGTTTTACATAATTTAAGACAAAATTTTATCACATATTTACCTTTGTATTTCATGAATTACGGTTAAAAAGTAATTTATAAGCTATTCGAAAGGGACACTAAATATCTAATAATGACACATTGGATTTAATAATTTGCAGAAAAGAAACCTCAAAAGTCCTATTGATGTTTTCATAGTCATCACTGCTGTTTTTCTCTCTAAGTCATAACTTGATCCATATATTTTTTTGACCAGCAACTTGATCCGTATACTTAATATACGTTATAAGAACAATTCAAATAATTTTAGTGAACACAAATAGTGACTTAAGAATAACAAACACGCAGAGATTAAAAAAAAAAAAAAAACTAATTATAAAAGTTTTGTATTACTTTTCATGAAAAAACTCATTTAATAATTTATTAGTAAAAACAACTTTCTTATAAAAAGCTCTTTTTTAAAAATAAAAAACACCTTTTATAGGTAAAAAAAACTTTTAATATGTGTGACAATAAAAAAAATTATAATTTAGAAGATAAAACAAATTGAAGTCTTATACTTAAAATTAAAACCAATCTATATACTGTATTAGTCTTAGTATGAAAATCAGAACTTCTCTACGTAACCGAAACTTTCATTGATATTCTCTATAATCCTGATTAATTCTTCTTGAGTTATTATTTCATACCGTTGGATTATAACAATATTTTAGGCTAACAATTTTAAAGAGCATAAATAATGATTAATGACTTTGAACATCACCAATAAGTAATAACAAATGAAAATATTAATATCTCAAGGCAAAAAAAAAAATTTAATGCTCAAGATTAATCTCTTAATATTATTAAATTTTAGTAATTTTTGAACTACTATATGATACTCCTAACTAGATTAAATCCAAGTATTATTACTTCACCAAAACATTCAAGTACTATTAGATCCAAATAAGAATTTTCTAGGCTCATCTTCAAGGAGCATACCTGTCACCCTACCAACCACCACTGGTGAATTTTAGTAAATTATTTCTTTTATTTATTTTTTAATTTGCCAGGAAATATGACATTTTTAATTAGAACACGGCACTTACAAGGCCTCAGGCCATGCTTCCTTGCACTCTATATGGACCACAATTCAGCATAGACCGCACAGCTCAATTGCTCCAGCGAATCATCGCCATGGCTGAATCCCTTTTTTATTTTATTTTTGCATGTTTTTATTTGATGTTATTATTTCTTTAATTTAATATTTTAATGGAAGAAGATAAGCTTCAAGAAAGTGAAACGAGACAAAATATGTCATTCTTCGGTTTCTTTCCCCCTTCTGCTTTACATGTCTTTTCCTAACTACTAAAAAACAGAGGAATCACCCCCACGTGTTTGCCATTTTGTGATCATTCATCAATTATCATAAAAAATAATTATTATAAAAAAATCTCATTATTATTTTTTATTTTGAAACTTACTTATTATATTGAGACTTTATAGTAATCCTGTTTTTTTTTTTTTGTGATTTTATTGCAATTCTCTCATTTTTTAATTTTGAAGTTGTTGGAGAGACATGGAACCAATGTGGAATCAATGTAAATTATATTATGTTAAACAACAAATAAAGTCTCATATATAAACAAATCGATATTAACAAATGTATAAAATCTGTAACAACTTGTAATAAATGCGACTTATTTATCTAATCAAATCAAACATTAGGCATGATATTAGTGTCTTATGTGTACTGATAAGAGTTGGAAATGTAAGAATTACTTAATGAAATTATCAAAAAGAGGATTACTTTAATGAAAATGAAAAATAATACAAAAATTATCTCGTGCGTGACTCATTCAACATTATTAAAATTTCCTTTTAAATTACTCAACCTGATTTATTATTTTTCTTTTAAAAAAAACAATTCAGAATGACCCGATTACTTTATTTCGTAGGCTGGAGATTTTATGCAACAGCTAGATAATCTTAATTTATACATGACAAGCAAAAGGCAGACATTCAAAGCCATCAGCTCAAATGCTTTTGTAAGCAAAAGAAACAACAGAGCAGTGTTGGCTGTTGAAACGTCAAAACATTATTATTATTATCATCATCAAAACTAACTAAATACACACCGCCATTTGCCGCATGTTTCCCTATTAAAAACTTCATTTAGGGGCGTGCGAGCCTCAATCTGTTTGGTGTAATAAAGTAAGAGAGCCTGATGAATTATTTTATCCCAATCATTTCATAACTTGGGCTGGCCAAGTTGAGTAGCTGAACAAAGCTGGTATCTTTCTTTGGTCTTTTTTTTTTTTTTGGTCCAAGGTATCTTTCTTTGGTCTAATGGGGAAGCAAGTGTTAATAATATCATCAAATTGTCTTTTTCAGAATGGTCCCCATCACACTCTGCTATTAAATACAAATGCTCAAATGGAACCCCTCGTATATCACATGACTCAAGCCCATCCTTTTGGCTTTTGTGCCCTGAATGGTCAAATTCATTGCCTTTGCTCTTCCGTTTGCTTCTGCTGTGAGAGGGACAGAGAGAGAGAAGAGGAAGGGGAAGAGAAGGGAAGGTCAAAGAGGTCGGCCACCTCTGCTACGACCCTTTAAAAGAAAAAGCTTTCACCCTCTTCTGCAAAA